>NC_057735.1:52877994-52885244 GCF_004010195.1 Chiloscyllium plagiosum
AGAGGACCCCGATACTGGAGCGTCTGTCCCGACAGAGGACCCTGATAGTGGAGCGTCTATCCTGAGAGAGGACCATGACACTGGAGCGTCTGTCCGGACAGAGGACCCCGATACAGGAGCGTCTGTCCTGAGAGAGGACCCCGATACGGGAGCGTCTGTCCTGACAGAGGTCCCTGATACTGGAGCGTCGATCTGAGAGAGGACCCCGATACTGGAGCGTCTGTCCCGACAGAAGACCCTGATAGTGGAGCGTCTATCCTGAGAGAGGACTCTGATACAGGAGCGTCTGTCCTGCGAGAGGACCCTGATACTGGAGCGTCTGTCCTGAGAGAGGACCCCGATACTGGAGCGTCTGTCCAGAGAGAGGACCCCGATACTGGAGCGTCTGTCCGGACAGAGGACCCCGATACTGGAGCGTCTGTCCTGAGAGAGGACCCCGATACGGGAGCGTCTGTCCTGAGAGACGACCCTGATACTGGAGCGTCTGTCCTGAGAGAGGACCCTGATACTGGAGCGTCGATCCTGAGAGAGGACCCTGATACTGGAGCATCTGTCGTCCTGAGAGAGGACCCTGATACTGGAGCGTCTGTCCTGAGAGAGGACCATGACACTGGAGCGTCTGTCCGGACAGAGGACCCCGATACAGGAGCGTCTGTACTGAGAGAGGACCCTGATACGGGAGCGTCTGTCCTGAGAGAGGACCCTGATACTGGAGCGTCTGTCCTGAGAGAGGTCCCTGATACTGGAGCGCCGATCCTGAGAGAGGACCCTGATACTGGAGCATCTGTCCTGAGAGAGGACCCCGATACTGGAGCGTCTGTCCTGAGATAGGACCATGACACTGGAGCGTCTGTCCGGACAGAGGACCCTGATACAGGAGCGTCTATCCTGAGAGAGGACCCTGATACGGGAGCGTCTGTCCTGAGAGAGGACCCTGATACTGGAGCGTCTGTCCTGAGAGAGAACATTGATACCGGTGCGTCTGTCCTGAGAGAGAACATTGACACTGGAGCGTCTGTCCTGAGAGAGGACCCTGATACTGGAGCGTCGGTCCTGAGAGAGGACCCTGATACTGGAGCGTCGGTCCTGAGAGAGGTCCCTGATACAGGAGCGTCTGTCCTGAGAGAGAACATTGATACCGGAGCGTCTGTCCTGAGAGAGAACATTGATACTGGAGCGTCTGTCCCGAGAGAGGGACCTGATACTGGAGCGACTGTCCTGAGAGAGAACCATGATACTGGAGCGTCTTTCCTGAGACAGGGCACTAATACTGGAGCGTCTGTCCTGAGAGAGGACCCCGATACTGGAGCGTCTGTCCTGAGAGAGGACTCTGATACTGGAGCGTCTGTCCTCAGAGAGGACCCTGATACTGGAGCGTCTGTCCTGAGAGAGGACCCTGATACTGGAGCGTCTGTCCTGAAAGAGGACCCTGATACTGGAGCGTCTGTCCTGAGAGAGGACCCTGATACTGGAGCGTCTGTCCTGACAGAGGACCCTGATACTGCAGCGTCTGTCCTGACAGAGGACCCTGATACTGGAGCGTCTGTCCTGAGAGAGGACCCTGATACTGGAGCGTCTGTCCGGAGAGGACCATGATACTGGAGCGTCTGTCCTGAAAGATGACCCTGATACTGGAGCGTCTGTCCTGAGAGAGAGGACCCTGATACTGGAGCATCTATCCTGAGAGAAGACCCTGATACTGGAGCGTCTGTCCTGAAAGAGGACCCTGATACTGGAGCATCTATCCTGAGAGAAGACCCTGATACTGGAGCGTCTGTCCCGAGAGAGGACCCTGATACTGGAGCGACTGTCCTGAGAGGACATTGATACTGGAGCGTCTGTCCTGAGAGAGAGGTCCCTGATACTGGAGCGTCTGTCCTGAGAGAGGACCCTGATACTGGAGCGTCTGTCCTGAGAGAGGAACCTGATACTGGAGAGTCTGTCCTGAGAGAGGTCCCTGATACTGGAGAGTCTGTCCTGAGAGAGGACCCTGATACTGGAGCGTCTGTCCTGAGAGAGGACCCTGATACTGGAGCGTCTGTCCTGAGAGAGAGGTCCCTGATACTGGAGCGTCTGTCCAAAGAGAGGATCCTGATACTGGAGCATCTATCCTGAGAGGACCCTGATACTGGAGCGTCTGTCCGGAGACAGGACCCTGATCCTGGAGGATCTGTCCTGAGAGAGGACCCTGATACTGGAGCCTCTGTCCTGAGAGAGGACCCAGATACTGGAACATCTGTCCTGAGAGAGCACGCTGATACTGGAGCGTCTGTCCTGAGAGAGGACCCTGATACTGGAGCGACTGTCCTGAGAGAGGCATTGATACTGGAGTGTCTGTCCTGAGAGAGGACGCTGATACTGGAGCGTCTGTCCTGAGAGAGGACCCTGATACTGGAGCGACTGTCCTGAGAGAGGACATTGATACTGGAGCGTCTGTCCTGAGAGAGGTTCCTGATACTGGAGCGTCTGACCTGAGAGAGGACCCTGATACTGCAGCGTCTGTCCTGAGTGAGGACCCTGATACTGGAGCGTCTCTCCTGAGAGAGGACCCTGATCCTGGAGCGTCTGTCCTGAGAGAGAGGTCCCTGATACTGGAGCGTCTGTCCTGAGAGAGAGGTCCCTGATACGGGAGCGTCTGTCCAAAGAGAGGATCCTGATACTGGCGCGTCTGTCCTGAGAGAGGACCCTGATACTGGAGCGTCTGTCCTGAGAGAGGACCCTGATACTGGAACGTCTGTCCTGAGAGAGGACCCTGATACTGGAGCGTCTGTCCTGAGTGAGGACCCTGATACTGGAGCATCTATCCTGAAACAAGTCCCTGATACTGGAGCGTCTGTCCTGAGAGGGGACCCTACACTGGAGCGTCTGTCCTGAGAGAGGACTCTGATACTGGAGGGTATGTCCTGAGAGAGGACCCCGATACTGGAGGGTATGTCCTGAGAGAGGACCCTGATACTGGAGCGTTTGTCCTGAGAGAGGACCCTGATACTAGAGCGTCTGTCCTGGGAGAGGACATTGATACTGGAGCGTCTATCCTGAGAGGGGACCCTGATACGGTAGCGTCTATCCTGAGAGAGGACATTGATACGGGAGCGTCTGTCCTGAGAGGGGACCCCGATACTGGAGCGTCTATCCTGAGAGAGGACCCCGATACTGGAGCGTCTGTCGTGAGAGAGGACCCTGTTACTAGAGAGTCTGTCGTGAGGGAGGACCCTGATACTAGAGAGTCTGTCCTGAGAGGGGACCCCGATACTGGAGCGTCTGTCCTGAGAGAGGACCCTGATACTGGAGCGTCTGTCCTGAAATGGGACCCTGATACTGGAGCGTTCATACTGAGAGAGGACCCCGATACTGGAGCGTTCATACTGAGAGGGGACCCCAATACTGGAGCGTCTGTCCTGAGAGAGGACCATGATACTGGAGCGGGTCCGTCCTGAGAGGGGACCCTGACACTGGAGCGTCCGTCCTGAGAGAGGACCCTGATACTGGAGCGTCTGTCCTGAGAGAGGACCATGATACTGGAGCGTCCGTCCTGAGAGAGGACCCTGATACTGGAGCGTCTATCCTGAGAGAGGACCCTGATACTGGAGCGTCTGTCCTGAGACACGACCCTGATACGGGAGCGTCTATCCTGAGAGAGGACCCTGATACTGGAGCGTCTGTCCTGAGAGAGGACCCTGATACTGGAGCGTTTGTCCTGAGAGAGGACATTGATACTGGAACGTCTGTCCTGAGAGAGGACATTGTTACTGGAGCGTCTGTCCTGGGAGAGGACATTGATACTGGAGCGTCCATCCTGAGAGGGGACCCTGATACTGGAGCATCTGTCCTGAGACACGACCTTGATACGGGAGCGTCTATCCTGAGAGAGGAGCCTGATACTGGAGCGTCTGTCCTGAGAGAGGACCCTGATACTGGAGCGTCTGTCCTGAGAGAGGACCCTGATACTGGAGCATCTATCCTGAAACAGGTCCCTGATACTGGAGCGTCTGCCCTGAGAGAGGACCCTGATACTGGAGCATCTATCCTGAAATAGGTCCCTGATACTGGAGCGTCTGTCCTGAGAGAGGACCCTGATACTGGAGCGTCTGTCCTGAGAGGGGACCCTACACTGGAGCGTCTGTCCTGAGAGAGGACCCAGATACTGGAGCGTCTGTCCTGAGAGAGGACCCCGATACTGGAGCATCTGTCCTGAGAGAGGACCATGATACTGGAGCGTCTGTCCTGAGAGGGGACCCCGATACTGGAGCGTCTATCCTGAGAGAGGACCCCGATACTGGAGCGTCTGTCCTGAGAGAGGACCCTGATACTGGAGCGTCTGTCCTGAGAGAGGACCCTGATACTGAAGCGTCTGTCCTGAGAGAGGACCCTGATACTGGAGCGTCTGTGATGAGAGAGGACCATGACACTGGAGCATCTGTCCTGAGAGAGGATCCTGATACTGGAGCGTCTGTCCTGAGAGAGGACCCTGATACTAGAGCGTCTGTCCTGAGAGAGGACCCTGATACTGGACCGACTGTCCTGAGAGAAGACTCTGATACTGGAGGGTATGTCCTGAGAGAGGACCCTGATACTGGAGGGTATGTCCTGAGAGAGGACCCTGACACTGGAGCATCTGTCCTGGGAGAGGACATTGATACTGGAGCGTCTGTCCTGAGAGAGGACCCTGATACTGGAGCGTCTGTCCTGAGAGTGGACCCTGATACTGGAGCGTCTGTCCTGAGAGAGGACCCTGATACTGGAGCGTCTGTCCTGAGAGAGGTCCCTGATACTGGAGCATCTATCCTGAAACAGGTCCCTGATACTGGAGCGTCTGTCCTGAGAGAGGACATTGATACGGGAGCGTCTGTCCTGAGAGAGGACCCTGATACGGGAGCGTCTGTCCTGAGAGAGGACCCTGATACTGGAGCGTCTGTCCTGAGAGAGGACCCTGATACTGGAGCATCTATCCTGAAACAGGTCCCTGATACTGGAGCGTCTGTCCTGGGAGAGGACATTGATACTGGAGCGTCTGTCCTGAGAGTGGACCCTGATACTGGAGCGTCTGTCCTGAGAGAGGACCCTGATACTGGAGCGTCTGTCCTGAGAGAGGACCCTGATACGGTAGCGTCTATCCTGAGAGAGGACATTGATACGGGAGCGTCTGTCCTGAGAGAGGACCCCGATACTGGAGCGTCTGTCCTGAGAGAGGACCCCGATACTGGAGCATTTATACTGAGAGAGGACCCCGATACTGGAGCGTCTGTCCTGAGAGAGGACCATGATACTGGAGCGTCCGTCCTGAGAGAGGACCCTGATACTGGAGCGTCTATCCTGAGAGAGGACCCTGATACGGTAGCGTCTATCCTGAGAGAGGACATTGATACGGGAGCGTCTGTCCTGAGAGGGGACCCTGATACTGGAGCGTCTGTCCTGAGAGGGGACCCTGATACTGGAGCGTCTGTCCTGAGAGGGGACCCTACACTGGAGCGTCTGTCCTGAGAGAGGACTCCGATACTGGAGGGTATGTCCTGAGAGAGGACCCTGATACTGGAGCGTCTGTTCTGAGAGAGGACCCTGATACTGGACCGTCTGTCCTGAGAGAAGACTCTGATACTGGAGGGTATGTCCTGAGAGAGGACCCTGATACTGGAGGGTATGTCCTGAGAGAGGACCCTGACACTGGAGCATCTGTCCTGGGAGAGGACATTGATACTGGAGCGTCTGTCCTGAGAGTGCACCCTGATACTGGAGCGTCTGTCCTGAGAGAGGACCCTGATACTGGAGCGTCTGTCCTGAGAGAGGACATTGTTACTGGAGCCTCTGTCCTGGGAGAGGACATTGATACTGGAGCGTCTGTCCTGAGAGAGGACCCCGATACTGGAGCGTCTGTCCTGAGAGAGGACCCTGATACTAGAGAGTCTGTCCTGAGATGGGACCCTGATACTGGAGCGTCTGTCCTGAGAGAGGACCCTGATACTGGAGCGTCTGTCCTGAAATGGGACCCTGATACTGGAGCATTCATACTGAGAGAGGACCCCGATACTGGAGCGTTCATACTGAGAGAGGACCCCGATACTGGAGCGTCTGTCCTGAGAGAGGACCATGATACTGGAGCGTCTATCCTGAGAGGGGACCCTGACACTGGAGCGTCCGTCCTGAGAGAGGACCCTGATACTGGAGCGTCTGTCCTGAGAGAGGACCCTGATACTGGAGCGTCTGTCCTGAGAGAGGACCCTGATACTGGAGCGTCCGTCCTGAGAGAGGACCCTGATACTGGAGCGTCTGTCCTGAGAGAGGACCCCGATACTGGAGCATTTATACTGAGAGAGGACCCCGATACTGGAGCGTCTGTCCTGAGAGAGGACCCCGATACTGGAGCGTCCGTCCTGAGAGAGGACATTGATACGGGAGCGTCTGTCCTGAGAGAGGACCCCGATACTGGAGCGTCCGTCCTGAGAGAGGACCCTGATACTGGAGCGTCTATCCTGAGAGGGGACCCTGATACGGTAGCGTCTATCCTGAGAGAGGACATTGATACGGGAGCGTCTGTCCTGAGAGAGGACCCTGATACTGGAACGTCTGTCCTGAGAGAGGACATTGTTACTGGAGCGTCTGTCCTGGGAGAGGACATTGATACTGGAGCGTCCGTCCTGAGAGGGGACCCTGATACTGGAGCATCTGTCCTGAGAGAGGACCCTGATACTGGAGCGTCTGTCCTGAGAGAGGACATTGATACTGGAACGTCTGTCCTGAGAGAGGACATTGTTACTGGAGCGTCTGTCCTGGGAGAGGACATTGATACTGGAGCGTCAGTCCTGAAATGGGACCCTGATACTGGAGAGTTCATACTGAGAGAGGACCCCGATACTGGAGCGTTCATACTGAGAGAGGACCCCGATACTGGAGCGTCTGTCCTGAGAGAGGACCATGATACTGGAGCGTCCGTCCTGAGAGAGGACCCCGATACTGGGGCGTTCGTCCTGAGAGACGACGCCGATACAGGGGCGTCTGTCCTGAGAGAGGACCCTGATACTGGAACGTCTGTCCTGAGAGAGGACCCTGATACTGGACCGTCTGTCCTGAGAGAGGATCCTGATACTGGAGCATCTATCCTGAAACAGGTCCCTGATACTGGAGCATCTGTCCTGAGAGAGGACCCCGATACTGGAGCTTCCGTCCTGAGAGAGGACGCCGATACTGGAGCGTCCGTCCTGAGAGAGGACGCCGATACTGGCGCGTCCGTCCTGAGAGAGGACCCTGATACTGGA
>NC_057735.1:52885744-52920890 GCF_004010195.1 Chiloscyllium plagiosum
AGTGACCCCTGTCCACACTGGCCCCGTGTACAGAGTGACCCCTGTCCGCACTGGCCCCGTGTACAGAGTGACACTTGTGCACTCTCTCCCCGTGTACAGAGTGACCCCTGTCTGCACTGACCCCGTGTACAGAGTGACCCCTGTCCACACTGACCCCGTGTACAGAGTGACATCTGTCCGCACTGGCCCCGTGTACGGAGTGACCCCTGTTCGCACTGGCCCCGTGTACGGAGTGACCCCTGTCTGCACTGACCCCGTGTACAGAGTGACCCTTGTTCACTCTGACCCTGTGTACAGAGTGACCCCTGTCCACACTGACCACCTGTACAGAGTGGCCCCTGTCCACACTTGCCCCATGTACAGAGTGATCCCTGTCTGCACTGACCCCGTGTACAGAGTGATCCCTGTCCACACTGGCCCCGTGTACAGCGTGACCCCTGTCCACACTGGCCCCGTGTACAGAGTGACCCTATCCACACTGGCCCCATGTACAGAGTGACCCCTGTCCGCACTGGCCCCGTGTACAGAGTGACCCCTGTCTGCACTGACCCCGTGTACAGAATGACCCTTGTCCACTCTGACCCCGTGTACAGAGTGACCTCTTTCCACACTGACCACCTGTACAGAGTGACCCCTGTCCACACTGGCCCCATGTACAGAGTGACCCCTGTCTGCACAGACCCCGTGTACAGAGTGACCCCTGTCCTCACTGGCCCCGTGTACAGTGTGACCCCTGTCCACTCTCACCCCGTGTACAGAGTGACCCCTGTCCGCACTGACCCCATGTACAGAGTGACCCCTGTCCGCATTGGCCCCGTGTACAGAGTGACCCCTGTCCGCACTGACCCCCATGTACAGAGTGACCCTTGTCCGCACTGACCATGTGTACAGAGTGACCCCTGTCCGCACTGACCCCTGTCCGTACACACTGACCCTATGAACAATGACATTTGCTGTTCAATTGAGTTTGAGACGTCTACCACGATATCGATTAATTTGCTTCTGTCTTTTGCTATTTTAGGATCCTTACGTATCTAAGATGCAAACCAGGGTGCCAGTGAAAGATGTGAGTTAGTCAGTTACAGATAGAGTAAATATTATCATAAAGTACCTCATGTACAGAGTGACCCCTGTCCATAATGTCCCCTTGTACAGAGTGACCCCTGTCCGTACTGACCCTGTGTACAAAGTGACCCCTGTCTGCAGTGACCCCATGTACAGAGTGAGCCCTGTCCACACTGACCCTGTGTCCAGAGTGACCCCTGTCCGCACTGACCCTGTGTACAGAGTGACCGTTGTCCACACTGACCCCATGTACAGAGTCACTCCTGTCCGCACTGATCACATGTACAAAGTCACTCCTGTCCGCACAGACCCTGTGTACTGAGTGACCCCTGCCCACACTGATGCTGTGTACAGAGTGACCCCTGTCCACACTGACCCCGTGTACAGTGACCCCTGTCACACTGACCCCTATGTACAGAGTGACCCCTGTCCACATTGACCCCTTGAACAAAGTGATCCCTGTCCACACTTAGCATCTGTACAATGTGACCTACGTTGTCCTCTGACACTCTGCAAAATCTGATCCCTTTCCCATGTTTCTCTTATGGATGTCGTGATCATTGTGCAGGCTTGAAAGCACTTCCAGAATGATCCAATTTTAACTGGAATTTTTACATGACACTGCAAGTCTGGAGAATTAGTTAATGAATCTGTCGGGAATCCATTTTCATGAGAGCGACTGCAGACCTGCGTTTTTTGATGCATGTGTTTGTGTGTTTGTATATTTTAGGAGAGTTTAGAACAAGGGACACAAACGTGGATGCCAGAGAAACAAGTTAGACCCCTGTTGATAATAGAGACTGACCCTTGTCCACACCACTACAGAGCAATCCCTGCTGCACTGACCCCATGTGCAGAGTGGCCCCTGTCCGTGCTGATTGGACACATTTGCTCATGAAGGTATTGCTCTATGCCTAAAATAGAGAAATCTGACAGGGGTTCTGATTGATTTCTTCTTGTTTGTTTCTATTTTAGGACCTTTATGTACATAAGATGCAAAGCAGGTTGCCAGTGAAAGATGTGAGTTAGTTACCGGTAGCTAATAAATAATATCATAACCTACCCTGTATACCAACTGACCCCTGTCCACACTGACCCCGTGTACAGAATGACCCCTGTCCACACTGACCCCCCCGTACTGAGTGACCCCTGTCCACACTAACCCCATGTACAGAGTGACCCCTGTCCACACTGACCCCGTGTACAGAGTGACCCCTGTCCACACTGACCCCGTGTACAGAGTGACCCCTGTCCACACTGACCCCGTGTACAGAGTGACCCCTGTCCACACTGACCCCGTGTACAGAGTGACCCCTGTCCACACTGACCCCGTGTACAGAGTGACCCCTGTCCACACTGACCCCGTGTACAGAGTGACCCCTGTCCACACTGACCCCGTGTACAGAGTGACCCCTGTCCACACTGACCCCGTGTACAGAGTGACCCCTGTCCACACTGACCCCGTGTACAGAGTGACCCCTGTCCACACTGACCCCGTGTACAGAGTGACCCCTGTCCACACTGACCCCGTGTACAGAGTGACCCCTGTCCACACTGACCCCGTGTACAGAGTGACCCCTGTCCACACTGACCCCGTGTACAGAGTGACCCCTGTCCACACTGACCCCGTGTACAGAGTGACCCCTGTCCACACTGACCCCGTGTACAGAGTGACCCCTGTCCACACTGACCCCGTGTACAGAGTGACCCCTGTCCACACTGACCCCGTGTACAGAGTGACCCCTGTCCACACTGACCCCGTGTACAGAGTGACCCCTGTCCACACTGACCCCGTGTACAGAGTGACCCCTGTCCACACTGACCCCGTGTACAGAGTGACCCCTGTCCACACTGACCCCGTGTACAGAGTGACCCCTGTCCACACTGACCCCGTGTACAGAGTGACCCCTGTCCACACTGACCCCGTGTACAGAGTGACCCCTGTCCACACTGACCCCGTGTACAGAGTGACCCCTGTCCACACTGACCCCGTGTACAGAGTGACCCCTGTCCACACTGACCCCGTGTACAGAGTGACCCCTGTCCACACTGACCCCGTGTACAGAGTGACCCCTGTCCACACTGACCCCGTGTACAGAGTGACCCCTGTCCACACTGACCCCGTGTACAGAGTGACCCCTGTCCACACTGACCCCGTGTACAGAGTGACCCCTGTCCACACTGACCCCGTGTACAGAGTGACCCCTGTCCACACTGACCCCGTGTACAGAGTGACCCCTGTCCACACTGACCCCGTGTACAGAGTGACCCCTGTCCACACTGACCCCGTGTACAGAGTGACCCCTGTCCACACTGACCCCGTGTACAGAGTGACCCCTGTCCACACTGACCCCGTGTACAGAGTGACCCCTGTCCACACTGACCCCGTGTACAGAGTGACCCCTGTCCACACTGACCCCGTGTACAGAGTGACCCCTGTCCACACTGACCCCGTGTACAGAGTGACCCCTGTCCACACTGACCCCGTGTACAGAGTGACCCCTGTCCACACTGACCCCGTGTACAGAGTGACCCCTGTCCACACTGACCCCGTGTACAGAGTGACCCCTGTCCACACTGACCCCGTGTACAGAGTGACCCCTGTCCACACTGACCCCGTGTACAGAGTGACCCCTGTCCACACTGACCCCGTGTACAGAGTGACCCCTGTCCACACTGACCCCGTGTACAGAGTGACCCCTGTCCACACTGACCCCGTGTACAGAGTGACCCCTGTCCACACTGACCCCGTGTACAGAGTGACCCCTGTCCACACTGACCCCGTGTACAGAGTGACCCCTGTCCACACTGACCCCGTGTACAGAGTGACCCCTGTCCACACTGACCCCGTGTACAGAGTGACCCCTGTCCACACTGACCCCGTGTACAGAGTGACCCCTGTCCACACTGACCCCGTGTACAGAGTGACCCCTGTCCACACTGACCCCGTGTACAGAGTGACCCCTGTCCACACTGACCCCGTGTACAGAGTGACCCCTGTCCACACTGACCCCGTGTACAGAGTGACCCCTGTCCACACTGACCCCGTGTACAGAGTGACCCCTGTCCACACTGACCCCGTGTACAGAGTGACCCCTGTCCACACTGACCCCGTGTACAGAGTGACCCCTGTCCACACTGACCCCGTGTACAGAGTGACCCCTGTCCACACTGACCCCGTGTACAGAGTGACCCCTGTCCACACTGACCCCGTGTACAGAGTGACCCCTGTCCACACTGACCCCGTGTACAGAGTGACCCCTGTCCACACTGACCCCGTGTACAGAGTGACCCCTGTCCACACTGACCCCGTGTACAGAGTGACCCCTGTCCACACTGACCCCGTGTACAGAGTGACCCCTGTCCACACTGACCCCGTGTACAGAGTGACCCCTGTCCACACTGACCCCGTGTACAGAGTGACCCCTGTCCACACTGACCCCGTGTACAGAGTGACCCCTGTCCACACTGACCCCGTGTACAGAGTGACCCCTGTCCACACTGACCCCGTGTACAGAGTGACCCCTGTCCACACTGACCCCGTGTACAGAGTGACCCCTGTCCACACTGACCCCGTGTACAGAGTGACCCCTGTCCACACTGACCCCGTGTACAGAGTGACCCCTGTCCACACTGACCCCGTGTACAGAGTGACCCCTGTCCACACTGACCCCGTGTACAGAGTGACCCCTGTCCACACTGACCCCGTGTACAGAGTGACCCCTGTCCACACTGACCCCGTGTACAGAGTGACCCCTGTCCACACTGACCCCGTGTACAGAGTGACCCCTGTCCACACTGACCCCGTGTACAGAGTGACCCCTGTCCACACTGACCCCGTGTACAGAGTGACCCCTGTCCACACTGACCCCGTGTACAGAGTGACCCCTGTCCACACTGACCCCGTGTACAGAGTGACCCCTGTCCACACTGACCCCGTGTACAGAGTGACCCCTGTCCACACTGACCCCGTGTACAGAGTGACCCCTGTCCACACTGACCCCGTGTACAGAGTGACCCCTGTCCACACTGACCCCGTGTACAGAGTGACCCCTGTCCACACTGACCCCGTGTACAGAGTGACCCCTGTCCACACTGACCCCGTGTACAGAGTGACCCCTGTCCACACTGACCCCGTGTACAGAGTGACCCCTGTCCACACTGACCCCGTGTACAGAGTGACCCCTGTCCACACTGACCCCGTGTACAGAGTGACCCCTGTCCACACTGACCCCGTGTACAGAGTGACCCCTGTCCACACTGACCCCGTGTACAGAGTGACCCCTGTCCACACTGACCCCGTGTACAGAGTGACCCCTGTCCACACTGACCCCGTGTACAGAGTGACCCCTGTCCACACTGACCCCGTGTACAGAGTGACCCCTGTCCACACTGACCCCGTGTACAGAGTGACCCCTGTCCACACTGACCCCGTGTACAGAGTGACCCCTGTCCACACTGACCCCGTGTACAGAGTGACCCCTGTCCACACTGACCCCGTGTACAGAGTGACCCCTGTCCACACTGACCCCGTGTACAGAGTGACCCCTGTCCACACTGACCCCGTGTACAGAGTGACCCCTGTCCACACTGACCCCGTGTACAGAGTGACCCCTGTCCACACTGACCCCGTGTACAGAGTGACCCCTGTCCACACTGACCCCGTGTACAGAGTGACCCCTGTCCACACTGACCCCGTGTACAGAGTGACCCCTGTCCACACTGACCCCGTGTACAGAGTGACCCCTGTCCACACTGACCCCGTGTACAGAGTGACCCCTGTCCACACTGACCCCGTGTACAGAGTGACCCCTGTCCACACTGACCCCGTGTACAGAGTGACCCCTGTCCACACTGACCCCGTGTACAGAGTGACCCCTGTCCACACTGACCCCGTGTACAGAGTGACCCCTGTCCACACTGACCCCGTGTACAGAGTGACCCCTGTCCACACTGACCCCGTGTACAGAGTGACCCCTGTCCACACTGACCCCGTGTACAGAGTGACCCCTGTCCACACTGACCCCGTGTACAGAGTGACCCCTGTCCACACTGACCCCGTGTACAGAGTGACCCCTGTCCACACTGACCCCGTGTACAGAGTGACCCCTGTCCACACTGACCCCGTGTACAGAGTGACCCCTGTCCACACTGACCCCGTGTACAGAGTGACCCCTGTCCACACTGACCCCGTGTACAGAGTGACCCCTGTCCACACTGACCCCGTGTACAGAGTGACCCCTGTCCACACTGACCCCGTGTACAGAGTGACCCCTGTCCACACTGACCCCGTGTACAGAGTGACCCCTGTCCACACTGACCCCGTGTACAGAGTGACCCCTGTCCACACTGACCCCGTGTACAGAGTGACCCCTGTCCACACTGACCCCGTGTACAGAGTGACCCCTGTCCACACTGACCCCGTGTACAGAGTGACCCCTGTCCACACTGACCCCGTGTACAGAGTGACCCCTGTCCACACTGACCCCGTGTACAGAGTGACCCCTGTCCACACTGACCCCGTGTACAGAGTGACCCCTGTCCACACTGACCCCGTGTACAGAGTGACCCCTGTCCACACTGACCCCGTGTACAGAGTGACCCCTGTCCACACTGACCCCGTGTACAGAGTGACCCCTGTCCACACTGACCCCGTGTACAGAGTGACCCCTGTCCACACTGACCCCGTGTACAGAGTGACCCCTGTCCACACTGACCCCGTGTACAGAGTGACCCCTGTCCACACTGACCCCGTGTACAGAGTGACCCCTGTCCACACTGACCCCGTGTACAGAGTGACCGTCATCAGTGTCTAACTGAAGCCACACTCTAGACTCTCTGTAACCTTGGACTCATCAACATTATTTGCATTTGAGGCACAAACAGAACAGTGCGATTGGTCACAGGTATGTAAATCTGTTACACGTGGTGGAGAAGGAAGTTGTCTTGTGCAGAGTGATTCCCTTTGCAGTGAGTGCGCAGTATGCTCCTGGGGGTTATTGATAAATGTGTTTTGATATTTTAGAATGAGAGACAGAATCTTGAAAGCCAGAGAACCAAGTGAGTTAGACCCTACTGAAGACAGGGTAAATCTTCCTCCACTGTCCCTATGTACAGAGTGACTATACTCTACAATGACCCTGTATACAGAGTGACCCCCATCCACACAGAGTGACCCCTGTACTTACTGACCACGTATACAGAGTGACCCCTGTCCTTACTGACCCCATGTAGAGTGAGCCCTGTCCACATTGACCGTGTGTACAGAGTGACCCCTGTTCTTACTGACCATGTGTACAGAGTGACCCCTGTCCGCACTGACCGTGTGTACAGAGTGACCCCTGTCCGCACTGACCATGTATACACACTGACCCTATGAACAATGACATTTGCTGTTCAATTGAGTTTGAGATGTCTACCACGATATCAGATCGATTTGCTTCTGTCTTTTGCTATTTCAGGATCCTTACGTATCTAAGATGCAAACCAGGGTGCCAGTGAAAGATGTGAGTTAGTCAGTTACAGATAGAGTAAATATTATCATAAAGTACCTCATGTACAGAGTGACCCCTGTCCATAATGTCCCCTTGTACAGAGTGACCCCTGTCTGTACTGACCCTGTGTACAAAGTGACCCCTGTCCACAGTGACCCCATGTACAGAGTGAGCCCTGTCCACACTGACCCTGTGTACAGTGACCCCTGTCCACAATGTCCCCTTGTACAGAGTGACCCCTGTCCATACTGACCATGTGTACAGAGTGACCCCTGTCCGCACTGACCGTGTGTACAGAGTGACCCCTGTCCGCATGACATTTGCTGTCACACTGACCCTATGAACAATGACATTTGCTGTTCAATTGAGTTTGAGATGTCTACCACGATATCAGATAGGGAACAGGAGAATCGACGCTTCGGGCATAAGCCCTTCTTCTACCTGAAGAAGGGCTTATGCCCGAAACGTCGATTCTCCTGTTCCCTGGATGCTGCCTGACCTGCTGCGCTTTTCCAGCAACACATTTCCTGTCCGCACTGACCCCATGTACAGCGTGAGCCCTGTCCACACTGACCCCATGTACAGCGTGAGCCCTGTCCACACTGACCCCATGTACAGAGTGACCCCTGTCCATAATGTCCCCTTGTACAGAGTGACCCCTGTCCATACTGACCCCATGTACAGAGTGACTCCTGTCCACACTGAGCATCTCTACAGTGTGACCTATGTTGTCCTCTGATACTTTGCATAATCTGATCCCTTCCTCATGTTTCTCTTGTGGCTGTCGTGAACGTTGTGCAGACCTGAAAGCACATCCAGAATGATCTCATTTTAACCAGACATTTTATATGACGCTGCAAGTCAGGAGAAATAGTTAATGAACGTGTAGGGAATCCATTTTCATGAGAGCGACTGCAAACTACAAACCCCGGGTTTTTTGATGCATGTGTTTCTGCGTTTGTATATTTTAGGAGTTTAGAACAAGGGACACAAACGTGGATGCCAGAGAATCACGTTAGACCCCTGTTGATAATAGAGACTGACCCTTGTCCACACCACTACAGAGCAATCCCTGCTGCACTGACCCCATGTGCAGAGTGAGTCCTGTTCTAACTGAGTGTGTGTACATACTGACCCTTTATCTAACAGAAACATTTGCTCATGAAGCAATTGCTCTATACTTGGATAGAGAAATCGGAGTAGGTTTGTGATTGATTTCTTTCAGTCAGTTTGTATTTTGGGACCTTTAAGTATCTAACATGAAAGATGTGAGTTAGAGGTAGCCAATAAATATTATTAGAATCTACCCTGTCTAAGAGTGACCTCTGACCTTATCCCTAAATCCAGGCACAGAAATGGTACTAAAGGCCTGGAGGCTTTGCAAGTGTTATGCACTTGTTCAGAAGGATACAAGGATAGGTTCTGCAATCTGATGACAGTCAGTTTAGCCTCTGTGCTTAGCCCTGTATAGAGTGACCCCTGACAACACTGACCCTGTGTACAGTGTGATCCCTGTCTGCACTGACCCAGTGTACAGAGTGACCTCTGTCTACACAGAGCTGTGTACAGTGACCCCTGTCTGAACTGAATGACCCCTGTCGACAGTTGACCCTTTCTCCTGTATCTGTGTAATCTTAGAAATAAAAGGAACTGTGGATGCTGTAAATCAGAAACAAAAACAGAAATTACTGGACAAGCTCAGCAGGTCTTGAAACATCTGTGGAGAGAAATCAAAGTTAACATTTCAGGTCTTTCACCGGACCTGAAACATTAACTTTGCTTTCTCTTCACAGATGCTGCCAAGTCTGCTGAGCTTTCCCAGCAACTGTGTAATCTTCTGCCTGGATGTTTCTGTGTCTGCCTTGTGTCATTGTGATGACACTAACCCTTCTGACATTATTGTGGACTGATGGTCAGCTGACTACTCTCAGCCTGTCAACTGAGATATTGGTGTGTACCAATAGTTCTCTTGTGGAGGATGCCTCTTCTTTAATCTCTGACCACATGGACAGAGTGACCCCTGTTGGTTGTGTGATGTCATTATGAGAGACACTGCTATACCCGGTGGCTTCATTTATGAAGTAGCCTAATCTGATATCTAACCTCGTGGTGCGTATTAACCCGAACATAATACACAACTTTTCAGGTGTCTCAGGATCCCAAACCACCCAGTGTATGGATGGGATAGTCGCCAGTTGCAATGATCCCCTGTTTGTTGAGAGATTTGTTTTCCTGTTACATCCAGTGCAGAGAATGACCCCAGGTTATATTGATTACTTTCGTCTGCTTTTATATTTTAGGCATTGTTTAGGCACAAGTCAATACCCAAGCTGCCAAAGACAAAAGTGAGTTGGTTGCTCCTGAATGTATTTTAACCTTCACTCCTGCAGACCCTGTCCCCTCTGACACTCTTTACCCTCTGATCGCTGTCTAGCTTTTGATCCTGCAAGAATACGAGAAACAAGGCCATTCAGCCCATCGAGCCTGTTCCATTATTCAGTATGGTCATAGCTCATCTTAAGCTTCAGTTCCAAATTCCTGTCTACTCTTTGTGTTCCTCAATGCCCCAAGAGACCCAAAATTTATCTATCTCAGTCTTAAATCCAGGCACAGAAATGGTACCAAAGGCCTGGAGGCTTTGCAACTGTTATGCACTTGTTCAGAAGGATACAAAGACAATTCCTGCAGTTTAACCTCTGTGGTGGAAAAGCCTTAATTTTGTATTGAATTATCATTTTTAATAGTCACATGGTCATAAGATCACACTAAGTAGAAATAGAATCATGGAGTCCCTGCGGTGTAGAAACAGATCATTCAGCCCATCAAGTCCACACTAACTTTCCTAAAGAGCATCCCACTCAGCCCCAGTTCCCTATGCTATCCCTGGAACCCTGCATTTCCCATGGCTAATCCACTTAGCCTGCACATCCGTGGACACTACGGGCAATTTAGCATGGCCAATCCACCAAACCTGCACATCTTTGGACCATGGGCAGAAACCAGAGCACCCAGAGGAAACCCACGCAGATATGGGAAGAATGTGCAAACTCCACAACGACAGTTACCCAAGGCTAGAATTGAACCCGGGCACTGTGAGGCAGCAGTGCTAACCACTGAACCACCATACTGTGGCGTGTGCCATTCAGCTTCTAGAAGATGCTACATTACTCAATAAGACCTTGCATCTAAACAAATGTAGATTAAACAATGAAAGCCAGTATTGACTTGTTCAAGACAGATAGTGTTCAGCCAACTGCTGGAGTTTTCTCATGAGGTAATAGAGGATTAATGAAGGTAATGCTGTTGATCTGATGCACACGGACATCCAAAAGGCCTTGGAACAGACTTGTCAACAGGGTTAGGTGGCTGGTTGACATCATTCCATCTTCCAGAAATGATGCCAATGCTACCTTAAGAGTTTTGGTGAGGTCAGATGGGATCATCTGCTTCTGATGGTTGAACAAACCGACTTTGGAAAGGCAAAGTCTGTCATAAGTGGCTTATATGAAGTTGTTCCTCATTGTTTAGAGCACTGGGTGCCAACCTTTGGCAGCTTGAGGTACAGGTAGTTCCGTACCACCAATCCTTCTTCCTGTGCTGACACAAAGTACCTATTTGCTTGTCAGTGTTAAAGGATAGACCACTGAAGAGTCTTAATGAGGGGGAGCACTTGACAAAATGTGGATTTCTGAAACATTTTTGAGAAACTTGTTTGTTTTGAGGATATTAGTTATTTCTGAAAGGCTCAGTAAGCTCCCAGTCGAAAGTTTAGGAAATAAATTCTCAGCCACATTAGGGAGATTTAAACAATCCTTAGATAAGCACATGGATGATTTTGGAATAGTGTAGGGGGACGAGCTGAGAATAGTTCACAGGTCGGCGCAACATCGAGGGCCAAAGGGCCTGTTCTATGTTCTCAAATGAGAGCACATAGGTTTGAGGGAATATACTGTGCCACTAGATAGCGCGCTAGTATAGTCAAAGGACAGAGAGGAGAATTAACAGATCATTCTCAGAATGGCAGGCTGTTACCACTGGAGTGCCACAAGAATCAGTGCTAGGTACACAGTTTGTATAAATGATTTGCATATGGGGACCAATTGTAAGATTTCCCAATTTGCTGAGGATAGCAAATATTCCGAATGTAAATTGTAAGAAGGCTACAAAGAAGCTTCAGGATGACTGAATGGGTGGATTAGAACAAGGAAGATGGAATATAATGGAAAAAAGTGTGAAGCTATTTACTTTGTAGAGAAAAACAGAAAGGCAGAACAGGTTTTAACTGGTGAAAGGCTAAGAAATGTGGGTGCCTAAGAGGATCCTTGTTCCATGAATCACTAAAAGGTGCAATAAGCAATTAGAAAGGCAAGCAGTATGCTAACCTTCATTTCAGTAGGATTTGAGTTCAAGAGGAATGAAGTTTTCATGCAGTTGTTGTAGAGTCTTGGTGAGATCTAACAATTTTTGACAATAGACAATAGGTGCAGGAGTAGGCCATTCTGCCCTTCCAGCCTGCACCACCATTCAATATGATCATGGCTGGTCATCCTTAATCAGTATCCTGTTCCTGCCTTATCTCCATAACCCTTGATTCCACTATCTTTGAGAGCTCTATCCAACTCTTTTTTTGGCCACCTTATCTAAAGAGGGATGTACTTGCCATAAAAAGAATGTAATGGAAGTTTACTAATTAATCCCTTAGGTGGTGGGATTTTCTTATGAGAAATAATTGAAGAAACTGTGCCTATTTTCTAGAGTTTTTTTAAAAATGAGAAGTGATCTCAGAAAACGTTCTTATCGGGCAGGTATAGATATGATGTTTCCCCTGGCCAGGGATATGACCTCAGGATAAGGGGTAGGCCATTTTGGATGGAGATGAGGAGGAATTTCTTCACTCAGAGCATGAGCAGTCTTTTGAATTTGAAATTCTGTACCTCCAGACATGTGGAAACTCAATCATTGAGTAAGTTCAAGAAAGGCATTAGTAGGTTTTTGGAGATTAATGACATTAAGCAATGTGGAGATTGGCATTGAGGTACTGATCAGTTATGATCTAGTTGAATGGCAGAATAGGCTTGATGGGTTGAATAGTTTACTCCTGTCCTCAGGTAGCGCACCAGCATCATCTATGGGCAAGAATAGCACCTACCAGCAATGTCCACACCCCATGTTGATATATAAAATCTGCCAAGCACTGCATAATTCCAACAACAATTGTGCCTCTTCTGAATTGTAGATTTCACACTTAGAGTCATGTTTTCCACTGATCTAAAATGGTCACTTTTAAAGTAGTCTGCATATTCCTGGAGGTTGAACTCTTTCTTCTGTTAAATTGTGCCCTTTCAAGAATTTTGTTTGTTTGATTGGAGTAGCTTTTAAAAGTATTTGTATCTTTGTTGATATTTTGGTGATTTCTAGTGCCACTGACTATAAGGCCCATTGAACACAATAATATGAACGTAAAACCGAAAGAACTACAGATAATGGAAGTCAGAAACGGAAGCAGAGTTAAGATTTTGGGTCCAATGCACCTTCTTTAGAACAGATTATATATTAACTCGTTCAGCTTCAAATTTATTGTTTAATTTTGAAGGAATCATTTATCTTAAGAATCGTCTTCCCCGTGTTGGCCAGCCCCCTTTTTTTTTTGTCCATCCCTTACATAAAACCCTTTTTGATGCATCGATTCTCCTCCTATTTCTTCTTAAATGTGTTTCTGTATTCTAATTCAAGTTGTAGTGTTATAACGCTGATTGTAATCTGCTGACTTCAAGCAAGTATTCTTGAACTAAATCAGTGCCATTTAAATTCTGTTGTTTTAAACTTATTTCAAACTTTGAAAGTGGTTTATAGCAATACCAAATGAAATCTTTAACAAAGCTTCAAATTCAATTAACCAGCAAAATCTTTTCTGAAGTTTCAGATTGACAAAATAGTAATACTATATCCTGTTTGTTTTAGTAAGACCGTAAGACAGAGGTAAGACAGGTGCACAGGCAAACTATTTGGTCCATTGAGTCTGCTCTGCTATTCGATGAGATCTAATTATCCTCAACTCCATTTTCCTGCTTTTCCCTACAAATGTTGATTCCCTTATGAATTAAAGTCTTTCTCAGCCTAGAATGTGCTTAATAACCCAACCTCAATGTCCCTCTGAGGTACATGCGCAGATTCTCTATCCTCTGAGAGAAGGCATTCCTCCTCACCTCTGACTTCAATCTTTTATTCTGAGACTCTAGCAACTCTCCATATCTACCTTGTCCACCCCCCACTCCACCCCACCAAGAATTTTGTATCTGTTTGCCTCTCATTCCTCTAAACCTTAATGAGTATAGGCCCCACCTACTCGACCTCTGCTCATAAGAAAATCCCTCCCTCCCTCCCCCATATCAACCTGGTGAACCTTATCTGCATTGTCTTCAATGCTAGTATATCTTTCCTTATGTGAGAAACGAAGCTCACTGTTCGATAATTTCAGTCTGAGTCAAATTCTGAAGCAGTCTTTATTCATACGGTCTACAAGCCGGGTGACCACAAAGTAGGCACCTTGATCAGGAGGTTACATTACAATTTATACAGTTCAGTTGAGTCTCTCGGTACTCCCCTTTTACTTCACATCTGATAGTTGTATTGCTCTGTGCAGCTGCTAATCTAATCGGCTTACCACATCTGTCTGTGGCCTGTTGTTGGCGTGCAACCCCCCCCCCCCCCCCGATAGCTGGGTCTTATTACTTTTGCTGACACTACACTGGGTCTTATTTGGTTACCTTGTTCATACTAACTCCCTATGTGTGTGACAATTGCAACTCTCATGTCAATACATCTGTCTCTACCAGTCACCACCTCCCTTTTTGGTTACTTATTTCTTGGTCTACATCCTCGTGATTCCACACTGCAATTTTTGCAGAAGCAAGATGCAGCTACTTGTGTAAGCATATCTAGCGTAACATGCAACCCCCCCCCCCCCCCCCACCCCCCATGACTCAGCCTTGTGGTTTTTGCAGAAATAACAACCTTCACAAACATCTGTCACACTTGGGTAAGGGGATCAAAACTGTTCACAGTATTTTAGCTGTAGTCTGATGTAGCTTTGTATAGTTTTACCAAAACCATAATAATTTTATCCCCCTATTTCTTTTTAAATAAAGGCCAACAGATCATTTCCCTTCCCCACTATGTTCTGAATTTGTATACTAGATTCTTGTGATTTATGCACAAGCACTGCCAGATCCCTGTATTGTAGCTTTCTGCAGTCTTTCTCCATTTAAATAATATTTGACCCCTCTATTCTTCATGTCACAGTGCATAATGTTACATTTTCCCACAGTATGTGCCAACCACTCACTAACCTATCTATGTCGCTCTGCAGACTCATTACATCATCCTCACCAATTGATTTTCCACCTTATTGAGTCATCCACAAACTTGCCAATAGTACTTTCACTTCCCCGAACCAAGTCATTCATATATAGTAAAGAGTGACCCCTTTCTACACTGACCCTGTGTATAGAGTGACCCCTGCCTGCACTGAGCCAGTGTACAGAGTGACCCCTATCCAACTGCCCCTGTGTACAGTGACCCCTGTCAGCACTGAGCCAGTGTACAGAGTGACTCCTATCCACACTGCCCCTGTTGCAGTGAGCTGAAAATGTGTTGCTGGAAAAGCGCAGCAGGTCAGGCAGCATCCAGGGAACAGGAGAATCGACGTTTCGGGCATAAGCCCTTCTTCAGGTAGAAGAAGGGCTTATGCCCGAAACGTCGATTCTCCTGTTCCCTGGATGCTGCCTGACCTGCTGCGCTTTTCCAGCAACACATTTTCAGCTCTGATCTCCAGCATCTGCAGACCTCACTTTCTCCTCCCTGTTGCAGTGACTCCTGCGTACTGACGTCACTTACAAAGTGACCCCTGTCCGCACTGACCCTGTGTGTAGAGTGACTCTATCCGCACTGACCCTGTGTACAGAGTGACCACTCTCCGTATTGACCCCGTGTACAGAGTGACCCCTGTCTGCACTGAGCCGGTGTACAGAGTGACCCCTGTCCGCACTGACCCTGCGTGTAGAGTGACTCTGTCTGCACTCAGCCAGTGTATAAAGTGACCCCTATCCACACTGACCCTGTGTGCAGTGACCCCTGCGTACTGACGTCACTTACAGAGTGACCCCTGTCTGCACTGACCCTGTGTACAGAGTGGCCCCTATCCACACTGCCCCTGTGTACAGTGACCCCTGCGTGCTGACGTCACTTACAGAGTGACCCCTATCCATACTGACCCTGTGTGTAGAGTGACTCTGTCTGCACTGACCCTGTGTACAGAGTGACCCCTATCCACACTGCCCCTGTGTGCAGTGACCCCTACGTACTGACGTCACTTACAGAGTGACCCCTGTCTGCACTGACCCTGTGTACAGAGTGGCCCCTATCCACACTGGCCCTGTGTGCAGTGACCCCTGCGTACTGACGTCACTTACAGAGTGACCCCTTTTCATGCTGACCCCACATACAAAGTGACCCCTGTCCAAACTGATCACGTGGATGGTGGAACTTTTTATGCCCAGGGTGCATATCCACTCTAAGGTGTCTCTCAGCTTGGCTCCTTGTATTAAGTGACCACAATGTGAATTTGAGCCATAAACAGCAGAATGCTATTTGTCGGAGGAGCTCTGACATGTCATCCTCTGTTTGGTGGTGGTGGCAAAGGTGGGGGATGGTGTTTGTAAGTTGTATGGCTCCATTGGCTGGATATGGTTTGTGTTGCATTGACACCAATGCATTCCATTCCAACACTGATTAAACATACCAGTACAATAGCTCTCCAGGACTTTGACAATTACTACGCTCTGTTGACCACAGATTGTTGTCCTGTTACAGCAAGTGAACGGTATGATCCTGGGATTTGTTGATGGATATGTTTCTGTGATTCTATACTATAGGATACCTTAGAATGAGGGACACAAACCAAAAAGCCAGAGGAATAAGTGAGTTAGCCCTGCTGACGATAAAGAGTAACCCCCCCCCCCACACAGTCCGCACTGACCCTGTGTACAGACTGACCCCTGTCCGCACTGACCCTGTGTACAGACTGACCCCTGTCCGCACTGCCCCTGTGTACAGACTGACCCCTCTCCGCACTGACCCTGTGTACAGACTGACCCCTGTCCGCACTGACCCTGTGTACAGACTGACCCCTGTCCGCACTGCCCCTGTGTACAGACTGACCCCTGTCCGCACTGACCCTGTGTACAGACTGACCCCTGTTGCCCCTGTGTACAGACTGACCCCTGTCCGCACTGACCCTGTGTACAGACTGACCCCTGTCTGCACTGACCCCGTGTACAGACTGACCCCTGTCCGCACTGACCCTGTGTACAGACTGACCACTCTCCGCACTGACCCTGTGTACAGACTGACCCCTGTCCGCACTGACCCTGTGTACAGACTGACCCCTGTCCGCACTGACCCTGTGTACAGAGTGACCCCCTGTACCAAGCAAACCCCTGTCCACTCTGATCCCATGTACTGGCTGACCCCTGACCACATTGACCGTGTGTACAGAGTGAGCCCTGTCCTCACTGACCCCTTATGCCAAGTGACCCCTGTCCTTAAGTACTCCAGGATATAGATTATCGGTTCCTGGGGATTTAACAGCCTAGAATCAGTTTCCCCAACTTTATCTCCCTATTTATACTAATTTCCTTCAGTTCCTCTCTCTCATCAGGCCATGTGTTCCTCAATAATATTAGGATAATGTTTGCGTGACTCTTTGTGAAGACAGAACCAAAGTATGTATTTTATTGGGTCTGCCATCTCTTCGTTCCCCATTATAACTTTCCCTATTTCTGACTACAAGTGACCTTGCCTTCACTGATTTTTTTTTCTCTAGTAGAAGCTTTTACAATCAGTTTGTGCATTCTCTGAAAGTTTATTTTTGCTCTTTATTTTCTCTCTGTTAATCAATCCCTTTGCCATCCTTTGCTGATATGTAAATGGCCTCAGTCCTCAGGTTAGTTGCTTTTTTTGACAAACTTGTATGCCCTTTCCTTGGATCAATGACTATCCCTAATTTCCCTTGTTCGCCATGGTTGGGTCACCTTTCTCCTTTTCTCTTTTGTGCCAGACAGGAATGAACAATTGTTGCAGTTCTTGCTTCTGCTTTTTAACTGTTTGCCTTTGCTTACTCAAGCACATCCCTTGAGGCAATACTCCCCAATTTATCATAGCCAGCTCACACTTCAGTACATTGTAGTTCCCTTTATTTAAATTCAGAGCCCAATTCTCAGAATCAGCTATGTCACTCCATCTTTATGACGAATTCCAACATATTATGGTTGCTCTTCCCACAGGTAGATTACCAATTATTCCTTTCACAAAACATGGACATGACTGAGACACCAAATCAATATTTTGCTTTAGTTTTTATGATAGAGGATGCTGAAGCTCCCTCAATAGTAACAGGTAATACAGAGATTATAGAAAAGGAGGAACTGCTGAACAAAGAGACCTTGGAGTGCAGGTTCATAGCTCCTTGAAAGTGGAGTCGCAGGTAGATAGGATAGTGAAGAAGGTGTTTGGTATGCTTTCCTTTATTGGTCAGAGTATTGAGTACAGGAGGTGGGATGTCATGTTGCAGCTGTACAGGACATTGGTCAGGCCACTGTTGGAATATTGCATGCAATTCTGGCCTCCTTCCTATCGGAAAAATGTTGTGAAACTTGAAAGGGTTCAGAAAAGATTTACAAGGATGTTGCCAGGGTTGGAGGGTTTGAGCTACAGGGAGAGGTTGAATAGGCTGGGGCTGTTTTCCCTGGAGCGTCGGAGGCTGAGGGGTGACCTTATAGAGGTTTACAAAATTATGAGGGGCATGGATAGGATAAATAGGCAAAGTCTTTTCCCTGGGGAGGGGGAGTCCAGAACTAGAGGGCATCGGTTTAGGGTGAGAGGGGAAAGATTATAAAAGAGACGTAAGGGGCAACTTTTTCACGCAGAGGGTGGTACGTGTATGGAATGAGCTGCCAGAGGAAGTGGTGAAGGCTGGTACAATAGCAACATTTAAGAGGCATTTGGATGGGTATATGAATAGGAAGGGTTTGGAGGGATATGGACCGGGTGCTGGAAGATGGGACTATATTGGGTTGGGATTTGTGGTCAACATGGACGGGTTGGACCGAAAGGTCTGTTTCCATGCTGTACATCTCTATGACTAGGGAAATGATACTGAGCAAACTATAGGGATTGAAGGCAGACAAGTACCCATGGCCTGAGAGCCTAGATCCAATGGTTTTAGAGGAAGTAGTAACAAAGATAGTGGATATACTGGTTGTAATATTCCAAAATTCTCTGGATTCTGGAAAGTCTCTGGTGGATTGATAACATGTTAATGTAACTCCCTTAATCAAAAAGTGAGTGAGGCAGAATGTAGGAAAGTGTAGACCAATTAGTTTATTAACTATTTTTGGGAGATTGATGGAATACATTATTGGTGAAGTCGGAACTGGAAGTTTGGAAAGTCAATCCGTCAGAATCAGCATGATTTTATGAAGTTAAAAATGGACTATAACCTGGTGTGGTGTGATTTTTAACTTTGTTACACCCCAGTCCAACACCGGCATCTCCAAATCCTGATTTTATGAAGAGTAACTCTCGGTTATCTAATTTGCAAGAGTTCTTTGAAGATGTAACAAATAAAGTAGACAGTGGAGATTCTGCAGACTGCAAACTTCCAGAAGATATTTGATGATGTGCCGCACAAAAGGTTAAAACACAAGGTGAGATCACATGGGTTCAGCGTAATATATTAGCTTGGATGAAGGATTGGCTAACCAACAGAACCAGACAGTCAGGATAAAAGGCTTTTTTTTTGGCAAGATGCAATGAGTGGAGTGCCACTCAGTCTTCAGACTCCAATTACTTATAGTCTATACTAATGACTGGGATGCAGGGATACAAGGTACTATAGCCAAAGTTTCAGATAATACTAAAATAGTTAGGAAAATAGATTACAATAAAGAAGAAATTTATAAATGGGTTGGAAAGGTTAGCTGAATGGGCTAAAAATTAGGCAGATGGGGTTTAATACTGGTAAGTGTGTGATTATCTATTTGTTGGAACAATAGAAAGGCAACTTATCCAAATGGAGAAAAACTTCAAAATCCTCGTGCATGAATTGCCGAAAGCTAGTCTGCTGGCGTAGCAGGGAATAGGGAAGACAAATGGAACGTTGACATTTATTGCTAAAGGAATGGATTCTAACAATAGGGAAGTGAAAGGCATTGGTGAAACTGCATTTGATGTAACCATTCCAGTTTTGGTCGCCTTATTGCATTGCAGGCAGTTCAGCAAAGGTTCACGAGATTACTTCCAGAGATGAAAGGTTTGTCTCATGTGGAGAGATTTAACAGCTCAGAGCTAGGATTTAGGAGAATGAGAGAAGAATGAATTCAGGTATACAAGATGGTGAAGATGATCGACGAAGTAAACACAGAAATGATGTTTCCATTTGAGGAGCAATCTAGAATGAGAGGTTGCACTTTGAAGTTATGGGGTGGCAAATTTCAAACAGGTGTGGTGAAATTACTCCTCTTAAATGGTCATGAATCCATGTTAGTCACTACAGCAGAGTGTGCCTGACACTCAATCAATTCAAGAAGGAAACAGACCAATTTTTAACTATTAATGGAATGAAGGGATATGGGATCCAGGCAGGACAGTGGATTTGAGGCTGAGGTAGATCAGCCATGATCTTTCAATTGGTGGAGCAGACTCATGGGGCGAAATGGCCGCCTCCTTCTCCTAGTCCTTATGTTCGTTGATCAGGGGAATTACTCTTTTACTTCCACAGAGAGAATACTGACAGGATTTCTGAACAATTTCTTTCTGTCTGTTTCTATTTTTAGGACCTTCATGTAACTAAGCTTCTAACCAGGGTGCCAGTGCAAGATGTGAGTTAGTGAGTTATAGATAGCAAGTAAATATTATAACCAGTCTGTATATAGAGTGACCCCTCTCCATATTGACCCCGTGTACAGAGTGACCCCTGTCCGCACTGATCCCATGTACAGAGTGACCCCTGTCCGCACCGACCCTGTGTACAGAGTGACCTCTGTCCGCACTGACCCCGTGTACAGAGTGACCCCTGTCCACACTGACCCCGTGTACAGAGTGACCCCGTCCGCACTGACCCCGTGTACAGAGTGACCCCTGTCTGCACTGTCCCTGTGTACAAAGTGAACCCTCTCCGCACTGGTCCTGTGTACAGAGCGACCCCAATCCACACTAACCCCGTGTACAGAGTGACCCCTGTCTGCACTGACCCCGTGTACAGAGTGACCTCTGTCTGCACTGACCCCATGTAGAGTGACCCCTGTCTGCACTGACCCTGTGTACAGAATGAACCCTGTCCGCACTGACCCCATGTACAGAGTGACCCCTGTCCGCACTGACCCCATGTACAGAATGACCCCTATCCGCACTGATCCCGTGTGCACAATGACCCTGTCCCCTCTGACCCCCGTGTACAAAGTGACCCCCGTCCCCTCTCACCCCATGTACAGAGTGCTCCCGTCCCCTCTGGCCCCCATGTACAGAGTGACCCCTGTCCACACAGAGCCTGTGTACAGAGTAATTTTTGTCTCTTTTACCTAGTGATTCCTGACCACATTGACCCGGTGTATGGTGGAACACCTGACAAGATTGTCAGTGCTTTTTCATCAGCGTCTAAGCGCACTCACACCCTACACTCTCTATAATGATCGCTTCATGTACTACTCCACATTATTTGCATTTGAGGCACAAACTGAACAGTGCGATTTGTCACAGATGCCTCAACCTGTTTGACTTTCTGGAGAAGGAAAGTGTCTTGTACACATTCCAGCAGGTGCTCAGTATGATCCTGGGAATGTTGATAAATGTGTTTCTGTGTTTCTCCATTTTAGGATACATTAAAACAAGGGACACAAACCAGGAAGGCAGAAACACAAGTGAGTTAGCCCTTGCTGAAGACAGAGTGGCCCCCAGTCCACACTGACCCCACGTACAGAACGACCTCTGTCCACACTGACCCCATGTACAATGTGACCCCTGTCCACACATACCCTGTGTACAGAGTGAGCACTGTCCACACGTACCCTGTGCACAGAGTGACCCCTGTCCGCACATACCCTGTGCACAGAGTGACCCCTGTCCGCACATACCCTGTGTACAGAGTGATTCCTGTCCGCACATACCCTGTGTACAGAGTGATTCCTGTCCGCACAGAGTGACCCCTGTCCGCACATACCCTGTGCACAGAGTGAGCACAGTCCGCACATACCCTGTGCACAGAGTGAGCACAGTCCGCACATACCCTGTGCACAGAGTGACTCCTGTCCGCACATACCCTATGTACAGAGTGACCCCTATCCGCACTGACTGTGTGTATACACTGACCCTGCAAAGCTGTGTACACAGCAACGATGTTTGCTCCTGAACCTTTTGTTGTTACACCTGCGATAGAGAAATCTGACAGGATTTTTGAATGATTTCTTTCTATCTGTTCTATTTTAGGATCTTTATGTAACTAAGCTGCTAACAAAGGTGCCACTGAAAGATGTGAGTTAGTAAGTTACAGATAGTCAGTAAATATTATTATGATAAACCCCGTGTGCAGGTTGCCCTCGGTATTCTTGTTTGGCATTCTGAATGATCCCTGTGCACACTATTTCTGCAAGTGATGTCAAACTGATCTAAATATTCACCTTTTCACTGTGTGAGGCAGAAATACCTCGACATTTCCAGATCCTGTTTTCCTCTCACCCGAAGCTCATCTCATGCAGGACAGAGGGACTCTTGCACGGGGTTAGAACTGCAGGAGTGCTGCACTGTCATGGGGTTAGTACTGAGGGATGCTGCCATATCATGGTGTTGATACTAAGGGAGAGCTGCACTATCACAGGGTTAGTACTAAGGATGTGCTGCACTATCATGATTTTAACACTAGGGGAATGCAGCACTACAATGGGGTTAATACTAAGGGAGTGATTAGATTACTTACAGTGTGGAAACAGGCCCTTCGGCCCAACAAGTCCACACCGACCCGCCGAAGCGCAACCCCTACATTTACCCCTTTACCTAACACTATGGGCAATTTAGCATGGCCAATTCACCTGACCTGCACATCTTTGGACTGTGGGAGGAAACCGGAGCACCCGGAGGAAACCCACGCAGACACGGGGAGAATGTGCAACCTCCACACAGACAGTCGCCTGAGGCGGGAATTGAACCCGGGTCTCTGGCGCTGTGAGGCAGCAGTGCTAGCCACTGTGCCATCCACTAACAGTGCTGCACTGTTACAGAATTAGTACTGAGGGATGCCGCAATATCATAGGGTTACTACTATGGGAGCGCTGCACTGTCACGGGGTTAATACTGAGGGAGTACTGCACTGTTGTGGTGTTGATACTTAGGGCATGCTGCCCTGTCATGAGGTCAGTACTGAGGGAGTGCTGCATTGTCAGAGGGTCAGTACTGAGGGAGTGTTGATCTATCATGGGGTCAGTACTGAGGGAGTGTTGAACTGTCATGGGGTCAGTACTGAGGGAGTGTTGAACTGTCATGGGGTTAGTACTGAGGGAGTGTTGCACTGTCAGAGGGTCAGTACTGAGGGTGTACTGCACTATCATGGGGTTAGTACTGAGGGACTGCTGCCCCATCACGGTGTTAAGACTGAGGGACAGCAGCACTGTCATGAGGTCAGTACTGAGGGAGTGCTGCATTGTCATGGGGTTAGGACTGAGGGAGTGTTGCACTGTCAGAGGGTCAGTACTGAGGGTGTGCTGCACAAATCATGGTGTTAATACTGAGGGAATGCTGCACTGTAATGAGGTTAGTACTGAGGGAGTGCTGCACAGTAGTGGAATTAATACTGAGGGAGTGCTGCAATATGTTGTTAGTACTGCAGGAGTGCTGGACTGTTATGTTGTCAATACTATGGGGGTGTTGTACCGTTGGAGGGTCAGTACGGAGGGAATGTGGCACCATCATGGTGTTAATACTAGGGGGGTGCTGCACATACTGTCATAGGTTGAGCAATGAGGGACTCCTGCACTATCAGAGGGTCAGTACTGCAGGTGTGTTGCACTGTCATGGGGTCAGTACTGAGGAAGAGCTGCATTGTCATGAGATTACTACTGAGCGAGTATTGCACTGTCAGGTTAGTACTGCAGGTGTGCTGCACTGTCGGAGGGTAAGTACTGAGGGTGTGCTGCACTGTCGAAGGTAAGTACTGAGGGTGTGCTGTACTGTCGGAGGGTCAATGCTGAGATTGTGCTGCACTGTCGGAGGGTCAGTACTGAGGGTGTGCTGCACTGTTGTAGGGTCAGTACTGAGATTGTGCTGCACTGTTGGAGGGTCAATGCTGAGGGTGTGCTGCACTGTCGGAGGGTCAGTACTGAGGGTGTGTTGCACTGTTGTAGGGTCAGTACTGAGATTGTGCTGCACTGTTGGAGGGTCAATGCTGAGGGAGTGCCGCACTGTCGGAGGGTCAGTGCTGAGGGAGTGCCGCACTGTCGGAGGGTCAGTGCTGAGGGAGTGCCGCGAGATTGTGCTGCACTGTTGGAGGGTCAATGCTGAGGGTGTGCCGCACTGTCGGAGGGTCAGTACTGAGGGAGTGCCGCATTGTCGGAGGGTCAGTACTGAGGGTGTGCTGCACTGTCGGAGGATCAGTACTGAGGATATGCTGCACTATTGGAGGATCAGTACTGAGGGTGTGCTGCACTGTCGAAGGGTCAATAGACAATAGATGCAGGAGTAGGCCATTCTGCCCTTCGAGTCTGCACAACCATTCAATATGATCATGGCTGATCATCCTTAATCAGTATCCTGTTCCTGCCTTATCTCCATAACCCTTGATTCCACTAGCCTTGAGAGCTCTATCCAACTCTTTCTTAAATGAATCCAGAGACTGGGCCACCACTGCCCTCTGGCGCAGAGCATTCCACACACCCACCACTCTCTGGGTGAAGAAGTTTCTCCTCATCTCTGTCCTAAATGGTCTACCCCGTATTTTTAAGCTGTGTCCTCTGGTTCGGCACTCACCCATCAGCGGAAACATGTTTCCTGCCTCCAGAGTGTCCAATCCTTTCATAATCTTATATGTCTCAATCAGATCCCCTCTCAGTCTTCTAAACTCAAGGGTATACAAGCCCAGTCGCTCCAGTCTTTCAGCATGAGATAGTCCCGCCACTCCAGGAATTGACCTCGTGAACCTACGCTGCACTCCCTCAATAGCCAGAATGTCTTTCCTCAAATTTGGAGACCAGATCTGCACACAGTACTCCAGGTGTGGTCTCACAAGAGCCCTGCACAGCTCCAGAAGAACCTCTTTGCTTCTATACTCAATCCCTCTTGTTATGAAGGCCAGCATGCTATTAGCCTTCTTCACTACCTGCTGTATCTGCATGCTTACCTTCATTGACTGGTGTACAAGAGCACCCAGATCTCTCTGTACTGCCCCTTTACCTAAATTGATTCCATTTAGGTAGTAATCTGCCTTCCTGTTCTTGCCACCAAAGTGGATAACCATACATTTATCCACATTAAACTGCATCTGCCATGCATCTGACCACTCACCTAACCTGTCCAGGTCACCCTGTAATCTCCTAACATCCTCCTCACATTTCACCCTGCCACCCAGCTTAGTATCATCAGCAAATTTGCTAATGTTATTACTAATACTGAGGGTGTGCTGCACAGTCGGAGGGTCTGTACTGAGGGTGTGCTGCACAGTCGGAGGGTCGGTACTGAGGGTGTGCTGCACAGTCGGAGGGTCGGTACTGAGGGTGTGCTGCACTGTCGGAGGATCAGTTATGAGGGTGTGCTGCACTGTGGTAGGGTCAGCACTGAGAGGGTACTGCAGTGTCATAGGGTCAATAATGTGGGAGTGCTGCACTGTTGGAAGGCCAGTACGGAGGGAGTCCTGCACTGTTGTAGGTTCAATTCTGACAGAGGGCAACACTATCGGAGGGTCAGTACGGAATACCACGCTATTGTAGGTTCACTACTGAGAGCGTGCGACACTGTCAGAGGGTCAATATTGAGGTAGTCCCACTGTCTCATAGGTTCAGAACTGAGAGAGTACCACACTGTTGCATCTCAGTCCAGAGGAACTGCCACGCTCTTAGAGGTTCAGTACTGAAGCAACGCTACACTGTGTCCGAGTGTCAGTGTATTGACAAAATTACATGTGCTGACGATTAGGGGAACCAATGAATGTATTGCTTTTAGATTTCTGGTTGGAATTTGATAAGGTGCCACGTCCACTGTTATCACGGAAAATAAAAGTGTAGGGTGTAGCAGCTTGGCATGGACGGAGCCGTGGCTGGCTGAATGGCTCTAAATGGACGACTGATGTCTTGTTGCACAAATCAAGGCCATTTGGCCTGAGACATCTGAGAGTACTCTGTTCTCGAGTTTTCTCACTGGACGTCCAGTTGCAATATTCAAGTGGTGTCTTTACCACACGTGTAGGGAGCCACGGCTGGACAGCCAGGACACTTCTCCACTGAGATTCAAATGAGCACTACTTACATCTTTACTTGCCTAATTTATTTTTGTTTCCTAAGAGTATGATCTTAAGTATCTGTATCTTTGTACCTAGGATGGTGCTGCAATGTGACATCTGTAAACATTTTCAGTGTATTCATTTGAGAACATGTGACAATAAAATTAATTCAGTTCAGGACAATTTATATCTGTTCATTATCAATTACAATATAATGGTATTCGGTAGGCAAAGAGTACAGTCCAATGGCTTCTGGTGGGTTAATAATTGTGTTTCTGTCTAGTAATCGCATTTCAGGGATTTGGTATTGTCCTTTCGGAGATAGTAATAAATGTGTGTTAGTGTGTTTTGAGAAGACTTTTAGCTCAGGTTGAGGTTCGGGGTGTAAGTTTGCTCGGTGAGCTGGGAGGTTCGTTTTCAGACATACTAGGTAACATCATCAGTCGAGAGTGATGAAGAGCTTATGCTCGAAATGTCGATTCTCCTGCTCCTCAGATGCACTCCTCACTTTCTCCTAGGTAACATCATCAGTGGGCCTCTGGTGAAGTGCTGGTGTTACGTCCCGCTTTCTATTTATGTACTTAGTTTTCTTGAGTTGATTATGTCACTTCCTGTGCTGGAGTGTCATTTCCTGTGTTGGTAATGGAAAGGGGAACTTCAAACCAGCATCTGCTGGAAAACAACACTTATGGACCAAATACTGAGCTACAGAAGCAATCATTCCAAACCCACCAGTGAAGTTGCATTGGAACATTTTTTGAATGAGCCACCACACAAGGCAACACCAAGGAACTATGAAGAGCAGAAGAAAATCACCAATACAGCATATTCAAAAAGAACAGGTACTCAATGAACACACGCAAAAAGTGAGGACTGCAGATGCTGGAGATTAGAGTCGAGATTGTGGTGCTGGAAAAGCACAGCAGGTCAGACAGCATCCTGCTCCTCGGAACACGCACTCAACCCAATGAACACAGTCCGTTGATTTCTCAGCAACAAACCCAAATAAGCAGACAAAACACATCCAGAAACCCTAGCCACATTGCCATTCATCAAAGACATCTCGGAAATGACTGCCAGACTACTCAGACCCTTGGCATCATGGTAGCCCACAAACCCACCAACATACTAAAACAGCAGAGCATGAACTTGAAAGACCCTATACAGACAACGAGCAAAACTAACGTCATTTACAAAATAGCTTGCAAGAACTGTAACAAACACTATATTGGACACTGACACTAGCCACCAGGATACATGGACATCAAAAAGTCATGATCCACTATCACTAGTATCCTGAAATACAAATGAGGAAGGACAACACATCCAGCCTAGGACAAGGCAAGCAGAGACGTGCATGAGAATTCCTAGAAACATGGTATTCCAACCGGAACTCAACAAACACATCGATTTGGACCCTATCTACCACCCCCTGAGAAAAAAGAATAGGAAATTACATCAACAACACAGGAGATAACATCACCAACCCAAGGAAACCTAAACACATATATAGAAAGCGGGACATAACACCAGGGCTTGACCGGAGGCTCACTGATGATGTTACCTAGTATGGTGATGAAACATCTGAAAACAAACCTTCCAGCTCAGCGAGCTAACTTACATCCAGTATGAATGTGTGTGTTTGCTGAATAAAGTTTTATGGGGGTGAGCCACTGTGACAGTAACTTTCCCCATTCATTATTTTGGTTATCCTGTGCATTGTTTGTCTGTCTCCCATTCCTTAACTGAGTCAGCCTGCATCATTGTTTCTTTATGCTTTGGCAAAGAAGCTGTTGGTCCTAATTAGTGCTTTAAAATTAATCCAATTTATTTTATTAAGGAAGCATCATTACCTAGTGCCAATCCACTGCCTTTTCGCCATATACCTGCACATCATTTCAATCCAAATAACCCTCATAATCCAATGCCCTCATTGATCCTGCCTCCTCCACATTTCATGCAGTCTGTTTCAGACCCTAACTACTCATTGTGTGAAAATGTTTTTTTCCCTGCATCACCCATGATGTGTATCATTTTTAATCCATTCCTGTTTCTTTCCAAAGCAGAAACACTTTATTGATGTATTCTGCCCAACCTGTTAATAATTTTGAAAACTTGCGTTCGATCTCTTCTCAGTTTTTTTCTTCTCTAAAAGGAGAACACTCTCAATGTTTTCAATCTATCCTCACAACTGAAGTTTCTCATTCCCGGAACCATTCTTGTAAATCACTTCTGCACTCTCTCCAGTGTATACACATCTTTCTTATAATAAGACACACGCAACTGTACATAGTACCCCAGCTGAGGTTTAACAAGCGCCTTATTCAAAATCACCTCCCTGCTCTTGTACTATATGCCCACAGAGCTTTCTCGAGTTGGTGACCCACAGTTAAACATTCATCGGGTCTCCCTCTCACTCCCTCTCACTCCCTCTCACTCCCTCTCACTCCCTCTCACTCCCTCTCACTCCCTCTCACTCCCTCTCACTCCCTCTCACTCCCTCTCTCTCTCTCTCACTCCCTCTCACTCCCTCTCACTCCCTCTCACTCCCTCTCACTCCCTCTCACTCCCTCTCACTCCCTCTCACTCCCTCTCACTCCCTCTCACTCCCTCTCACTCCCTCTCACTCCCTCTCACTCCCTCTCACTCCCTCTCACTCCCTCTCACTCCCTCTCACTCCCTCTCACTCCCTCTCACTCCCTCTCACTCCCTCTCACTCCCTCTCACTCCCTCTCACTCCCTCTCACTCCCTCTCACTCCCTCTCACTCCCTCTCACTCCCTCTCACTCCCTCTCACTCCCTCTCACTCCCTCTCACTCCCTCTCACTCCCTCTCACTCCCTCTCACTCCCTCTCACTCCCTCTCACTCCCTCTCACTCCCTCTCACTCCCTCTCACTCCCTCTCACTCCCTCTCACTCCCTCTCACTCCCTCTCACTCCCTCTCACTCCCTCTCACTCCCTCTCACTCCCTCTCACTCCCTCTCACTCCCTCTCACTCCCTCTCACTCCCTCTCACTCCCTCTCACTCCCTCTCACTCCCTCTCACTCCCTCTCACTCCCTCTCACTCCCTCTCACTCCCTCTCACTCCCTCTCACTCCCTCTCACTCCCTCTCACTCCCTCTCACTCCCTCTCACTCCCTCTCACTCCCTCTCACTCCCTCTCACTCTCTCTCACACACATTCTCTCTCACTCTCTCTCTCTCACCCTCTCTCTCTCTCGCCCTCTCTCTCTCGTGCTCTCTCTATCTCTCTCTCACTCCGTCTCTTCCTCTCTCACTCTCCCTCTTCCCCTCTCCCTCTCTCACTCTAACTCACACTCTCTCTCTAATGATGGAGCAGCATATGCTCCAATAAGACTATAGCAACTTTACCTGTCTACTTTTCTAGCGATGGTGATGGTGATGGTGCTTAATTCCTCCCTTGTATTCTTTAGTATTAAACTTCATGAGAAGTTTGAAGCATCTTCCACAATAAAGACCTTGTGTGAAATATCTGTTGAACTCCTCTGCCATCTCTGTGTTCTGCAAAATTGTCTCTCAAGATTAATTTTCAAAGAGACCCATGTTCACTTTGACCTCTCTCTTCCTTTATATACATTTAAAGAAGCTATCATTGTCAGTTTTTGTGTTCCTAGCTCGTTCACTCTCAGAGGTTATTTCCTCTGTCTGTTTAGTCCTCCTTTGCTGTAATCTGGATTTATCTTGGACTTTGGGTCTTTTGGCTCTTTTACTTTCAACTTAACTTCCATGGTTAGCCATGATTTATTCCTCTGTTAGAATCTTCCCTCTTTACTGGGATGTATTTTTGCGGAGAGTCATTAATTATGCCCTCAAATATCTGCTATTACTTGCTTACCATCCTTCTGCTAATCTATCCATTCTGTCCACTTCAGTTAACTCTATCCTCATTTCATTGTAATTTTCTTCATTTAAGGGAAACACATTTATTTCTGACCTAAGTTTCTCACACTCAAACTGAATATTAAATTCTATCATGTTGTGATCTCTACTTGCTAGATGACCTTTTACTCTGAGATCATTTATCAAATCTGTTTCATTACTCATTACAGATCTAAGGTAGTCTTGCACCCTGTTTGGCTGCATGACGTATTGCTCTGGTTAATTTGTTGTAGCTACCCTTTCCAATTTCATTGACCCAATTAACATGAACATTGAAGTCATCCATAACTGTTGTTCTATTCCTTTTACAGGCCACTATTATTTGTTGATATAAAGCCTTCCCCACAGAGGGCTCTGGACACTACTCCCACCAATATCTTTGTGCCCTTCCTGGTTTTTTCTCCCTCCATTAAAATGGACTGTACATCATTGAAGCCGAGATTGCCTCACAACTGTCCTCACCTCATCTTTTATTGACTGTACTACCTTACCACATTTTCTATCCCTCTTGTCTTTCCAACAATATTCCTGAATGTTAATTTCTCATCTTTGATGTCCTTGTAACCAAATTTCCATAATATTAAGTTACCTTGATTTATGCCGTTGGGTTATCTACTTCATTCTAAATGCTTCATACATGAAGGTACAAAGCCTTTAGTCCTGCCTTTTTGCCATTTTAAATCAGCTTAACCTTTCTCTGTACTGTGGCCCTATTTGCCTGTTACCTTTGATTACCATGCCTACCAATTCTTGCATTTTAATGTTTTTGTTTTCATTACTGTCTTTGTTTTTCTTTCCCTTATCCCCCTGCTTAGGTTCCCTTTCCTCTGCCTTTTTAGTTTAAAACGTGCCTTAACCACACTAGAGATACTTGCCCTGAGGCATTAGTCCTGGTCTTACTCGGGTGTAACCTGTCCAGTTTGTACTGTCCCACCTCCTCCAGAAACAGTCCCAATTTCCCAGGAATCTGAAACCTTCCCTATGGCAGCATCTCTTCAGCCACATATTCAACTGATAAATTCTGATTAACACGTAGCAATGGTAATAATCCTGAGATCACTACCTTTGATGTCCTACTTTTCAGCGTGATTCCTAACTCACTACATTTACCTTTTAGGATCTCATCCTTTTTTAAAAAACTCTACGTCAGTTGATACCGACATATACCGCAACCACTGGCTGTTCACCCTCCAACTCCTGAATGTCCTGTATTTGCTCTGAAACATCCTTAACCCGAGCACAAGTGAAGCAACGTGCCTTCTAGAGCAAAATCAGAAATTGCTGGAAAATCTCAGCAAGTCTGGCAGCAGTTATTACCTTTTGTATTTCCGCATTTTCTTCTCTTGAACTGTGCAGAAGAACCAACTGGGATGTAATGAATTTAATTGTTGCTGCTTTCCCCTGAGAGACCATTTACCCAAAGTAGTCTCCCCAGTTTGGTTGGGGAATAGCTACAGAGGTTTCCTGTACTGCCTGTCTAGTTTTCTTTCTCTGCCTAGTGGTCACTCATTTCCCTTTCTTTCTGTGCAGATGTGGTCTGCAGTGTGACCACCTCTCTGCCTGTGATATCCATGATTCTCTCAGCTCCACAATGTTTCCAGCTGCTGTTCCAGCTCCAAAACCCACTTCCTGCACACATACCGGAAATATATCCAGCTTCTTTGTCCCTTGACCCAATTAAAGCAGAATAAACAAAGACCTTACAACTCCAATAGTCGTATTAATATTCACTACCTATACTCACCCAAACAGCAGCTTGCCCAAAACGTCGACTTTCCTGCTCCTCAGGTGCTGCCTGACCTGCTGTGCTTTTCCAGCACCATTCTAATTTTGACTTAATTGGAGGTGTAGTGGACAGTGAAGAGGGGTACCTCAGATTACAACAGGATCTTGACCTGATAGGCCAATGGGCTGAGAAGTGGCAGATGGAGTTTAATTCAGATAAATGCGAGGCGCTGCATTTTGGGAAAGCAAATCTTAGCAGGACTTATACACTTAATGGTAAGGTCCTAGGGAGTGTTGCTGAACAAAGAGACCTTGGAGTGCAGGTTCACAGCTCCTTGAAAGTGGAGTTGCAGGCAGATAGGATAGTGAAGGCGGCATTTGGTATGCTTTCCTTTATTGGTCAGAGTATTGAGTACAGGAGTTATACATGTTGTGACTGTACAGGACATTGGCTAGGCCACTGTTGGAATATTGCATGCAATTCTGGTCTCCTTCCTATCGGAACGATGTTATGAAACTTGAAAGGGTTCAGCGAAGATTTACAAGCATGTTGCCAGGGTTGGAGGATTTGAGCTATAGGGAGAGGCTGAACAGGCTGGGGCTGTTTTCCCTGGAGCATTGGAGGCTGAGGGGTGACCTTATAGAGGTTTACAAAATTATGAGGGACATGGATAGGATAAATAAACAAAGGGGAGGGGTTGGGGGAGTCCAGAACTAGAGGGCATAGGTTTAGGGTGAGAGGGGAATGATATAAAATAGACTTACGGGGCAACTTTTTCACACAGAGGGTGGTATGTGTATGGAATGAGCTGCCAGAGGAAGTGGTGGAGGCTGGTACAATAGCAACATTTAAGAGGCATTTGGATGGGTATATGAATAGGAAGGGTTTGGAGGGATATGGGCCGGGTGCTGGCAGGTGGGACCAGATTGGGTTGAGAAATCTGGTCAGCATGAATGGGTTGGACCGAAGGGTCTGTTTCCATGCTGTACATCTCTATGACTCTGATCTCCCACATCTGCAGTCTTCAATTTCGCCTAGCAGCTTCCACTTGTCCAGTGTGTGCTTTGAATCCTGATATCTCCTCAGGGACTCTGTTTCTGGATGAAGTGAATGTAATGCTGGGCTGCTCCTTTTCAAATTGTACCATTGCTCTGCTCAGCTGGTCCTCACCAGATCCATCCTCCCTCTGACATTGGTACAGTGTGCTGCTGGGGTAACGCAAAGTGCCTCTTTACCCTTTCACTCCAATTTCCCGAAGATCTTACTTTTAGTTTAAAGAGCAGAAGTAATGACCAATCAGGGACTGATCATCTCCTCCTTCGTTCACCTAACTTCTTGTCTCAAAACTCTCAGGCACCAGCGCACCAGTCATCTCTGTAGCAGATCCTTTTTGGATTTGACAGCCCAAGGGATGGGAGCAGGACAATGGCTGCTTGCATGGAGGCAGTAGGCAGATGGTTGTTAGGATGGATGGGAGGGTTGATAGAAGGTCTGGTATCCTGGGCAACTCAGAGGACAGATTGGGGACATGGAGGAGTGAGGTGGGAAGATCCTGCTGTCTTGGATGTGTTGGGAATAGCCAGTCAGGGGAGGAAAAAGTGGTGTCTCAAGGCCGGAGTCTGGACTGTCCAAATATGGATCCATCTCAGAGTATGAGCTGACAGTCTTCCCTGGGCTTTGAGTTAATGCACAACATTTCAGTTATTCTGTTGCATGTGACCTCAGACAGTGTCCTTTACAATAAACAGGTGAGCCTGTCCCACAGAGTGATGAATATAATAAAGAGAGAACAAAAAATCGTAACATCGTATTTTCGCCAATGAAGAAAATGTCCCTGACCCGCACTGTAACCAGCTCTCTGGCTAGTCTCAACAAATACCAATGAGGCATAACTGAATAAAGTGAACCTTTACGTGCAAATGAAATTTAATATTGAAAACCATCCTTGTGCTCTCAAGTGTGCCGTAATGGCAATGGAGTTGGGCTGTTTTGCAGAGGCTGTCTTTTTGACCAGGAGCCTCTCTGATAGGCTGCCCATATCTGCTTCATTGCCAACTAATGACGGGTTTCACAAAATGGAAAGTTTCCACAGCCACTAAACCACATATATCTTATATACATCACTGACCTGTAGAATTGTAATTATCACACATGAGAAGGTAAAAAAGAGAAAATGAAAGTGGTAGTTACATTGCTGGTAACCTAAGTCCTAATCCTAGGCAAAGGTGAGGACTGCAGATGCTGGAGATTAGAGTCAAGATCAGAGTGGTGCTAGAAAAGCACAGCAGGTCAGGCAGCATCCAAGGAGCAGGAAAATCGACGTTTTGGGCAAAAGCCCTTCATCAGGACTAAGTGCTAGCTGATATGTGATGCTGAGACTTGCAGTGAGTCAGTCTGACTCTAACCTTGTATTGAATTCCAGGATGAACGGGACCCCTACCAGAAGGGCAGCGTCAAATCCATCGCGAATCAGTTCCTGGCCAAGTCTGATATTAATAACCCAGGACCATCACATGGACTGAAGAGACAAGTAAGGTGTTGGGGTTGGGGTTTGGCATGGGAAAATAGAGGGATCGTGGTGATGAAAGGGAAATGTGTGTGTTTTCTGGGGTTACACTGGTGCTGACTGATAGAAAGTGTGTGTGTGTGTGTGTATGCACATGTGTGTGTATGCACACGCATACACTGGGGTGACGTTGAAGCCTGCCACCCTGTCTGCTCCCAGTTTCTGTTCAATTTATCTTTTCTTCCATAATCCATTGGGGTTACCTCAATGGTTGGACCATAATTGGAATGAACAATCTGTACCACAGTGGCTGAGTAGATTCAATGTCTCTAATCTTTGTACTGATATTTAGAAATTCTGTCTCATCATGGACAGTGAGGAAGGTTGTCAGAAATTGCAGCAGGACCTTGATCAGCTGGGGAAGTGGGCAGAGAAATGGCAAATGGAGTTTAATATAAATAAGTGTGATGTCTTGCATTTTGGAAAGTCAAATCAAGGTAGGAGTTTCATGGTGAGTGATAGGGCCTTAAGGAATGTAGTGGAACAGAGGGACCTCGCAGTTCAGGTTCACGGTTTGCTGAAAGGGGGAGTCACAGGTAGCCAAGGCAGTGAAGAAGGCTTTTGGCACACTGGCCTTCATTAGTCAGAGCACTGAGTATAGAAGTTGGGAAGTTGTGTTGCAGTTGGAACAGGATATTGGTGAGGCCCCACTTGGAGTATTATGTTCAGTTTTGGTCACCCTGCTATCGGAAGGATGTTATTAAACTGGAAAAAGTGCAGAAGAAATTTACAAGAATGTTGCCAGGACTCAAGGGTCTGAGTTACAGGGAGAGGTTGGACAAGGTAGGACCTTGTTCTTTAGAGCATAGGAGACTGAGGGGGGAAATCTTATAGAGGTGTATAAAATCATGAGAGGGAT
>NC_057735.1:52925260-52937044 GCF_004010195.1 Chiloscyllium plagiosum
TCTCTATGGACTTCAGTAAGGCATTCGACAAGGTTCCCCATGGGAGACTGATTAGCAAGGTTAGATCTCACGGAATACAGGGAGAACTAGCCATTTGGATACAGAACTGGTTCAAAGGTAGAGAGAGGGTGGTGGAGGAGGGTTATTTTTCAGACTGGAGGCCGGTGACCAATGGAGTGCCACAAGGATCGGTGCTCGGCCCTCCAGTTTTTGTCATTTACATAAATGATTTGGATGCGAGCATAAGAGATACAATTAGTAAGTTTGCAGATGACACCAAAATTGGAGGTGTAGTGGACAGCGAAGAGGGTTACCTCACTTACAACAGGATCTGGACCAGATGGGCCAATGGGCTGAGAAGTGGCAGATGGAGTTTAATTCAGATAAATGCGAGGTGCTGCATTTTGGAAAAGCAAATCTTAGCAGGACTTATACACTTAATGGTAAGGTCCTAGGGAGTGTTGCTGAACAAAGAGACCTTGGAGTGCAGGTTCATAGCTCCTTGAAAGTGGAGTCGCAGGTAGCTAGGACAGTGAAGAAGGCACTTGGTCTGCTTTCCTTTATTGGTGAGAGTATTGAGTACAGGAGTTGGGATGTCATATTGCGACTGTACAGGACATTGGTTAGGCCACTGTTGGAATATTGCGTGCAATTCTGGTCTCCTTTCTTTCGGAAAGATGTTGTGAAACTTGAAAGGGTTCAGAAAAGATTTACAAGGATGTTGCCAGGGTTGGAGGATTTGAGCTATAGGGAGAGGTTGAACAGGCTGGGGCTGTTTTCCCTGGAGTGTCGGAGGCTGAGGGGTGACCTTATAGAGGTTTCTGAAGAAAGGCTTATGCCCGAAACGTCGATTCTCCTATTCCCTTGATGCTGCCTGACCTGCTGCGCTTTTCCAGCAACACATTTCCAGCTCTGATCTCCAGCATCTGCAGACCTCACTTTCTCCTTATAGAGGTTTACAAAATCATGAGGGGCATGGATAGGGTAAATAAACAAAGTCTTCTCCCTGGGGTCGCGGAGTCCAGAAATAGAGGGCATAGGTTTAAGGTGAGAGGGGAAAGATATAAAAGAGACCTAAGGGGCAACTTTTTCACACAGAGGGTGGTACGTGTATGGAATGAGCTGCTAGAGGATGTGGTGGAGGCTGGTACAATTGCAACATTTAAGAGGCATTTGGATGGGTATATGAATAGGAAGGGTTTGGAGGGGTATGTGCCGGGTGCTGGCAGGTGGGACTAGATTGGGTTGGGATATCTGGTCGGCATGGACGGGTTGGACCGAAGGGTCTGTTTCCGTGCTGTACATCCCTGTGACTCTATGACAAGTTCTGAGGCAATTACAAAGGCTTCCTTTGCATTATGTATTTAGTCATAAAGTACAAAGACAAGAAAGCTGTGCTAAGCCTTTACGAAGTATTTGCTTGGCCTGAGCAGAACTCAAAAGTACAAAGACAATGGTATGAGGGATGAGGAATATCAGTCCTGTCATAACTTCAGTTCAGTAATGATGTATGTTTGAAGAGCCAGTGCAGACACAGTGGGCCGAACAGCCTCCTTCCGCACCTTAACCCTGTAATTTGTGTCGGATTGTTTTACTCAGAACAAAGAAGGTTAAGGGAAAGTTTAATTGAAGAATGAGAAATTTAGAAGAGTTTTAATTCGGTAATTAAGCAGAAAGTGGCAGAAGGACTGGGTCACGAGGATCAAAGGGCCTGCCAAAGGACCAGGATCAGATGATGAAAATGTTTTCAGGCAGTGAGTGTAAGATCTGGAATGTGCTGCTTGAAAATATAGGTGCGAACTGACTCAATAGCAACTCCCAAAAAAGAATTGCAGAGGAAGGATTTGCTGGGTTATGGGGCAGGCTTAATTTGGTGTCGCTATCCCCTCCACCGCACTGGGTAACTCCCTCCCCTCCACCGCACTGGGGAATGTGCTCTCCCTCGACCCCACTGCACTGGGTAACTCCCTCCCCTCCACCGCACTGGGGAATGTGCTCTCCCCCAACCCCACTGCACTGGGTAACTCCCTCCCCTCCACCGCACTGGGGAATGTGCTCTCCCTCGACCCCACTGCACTGGGTAACTCCCTCCCCTCCACCGCACTGGGGAATGTGCTCTCCCCCAACCCCACTGCACTGGGTAACTCCCTCCCCTCCACCGCACTGGGGAATGTGCTCTCCCCCAACCCCACTGCACTGGGTAACTCCCTCCCCTCCACCGCACTGGGGAATGTGCTCTCCCCCAACCCCACTGCACTGGGTAACTCCCTCCCCTCCACCGCACTGGGGAATGTGCTCTCCCCCAACCCCACTGCACTGGGTAACTCCCTCCCCTCCACCGCACTGGGGAATGTGCTCTCCCTCGACCCCACTGCACGGGGAAATGCTCTCATCTCCACTTTACTGGGTAGCTTGCTCCCCCCCCCCTCCCCCCATCCCCACATTGAGTAACACCTCCTTCACTCTAAATGCTTTCAACACTCCCCTCTGCAGCACCGGGTAAGTCCTTCCCCTCCAAGCATGGGGTAACACACTCCCCTGCAATACCCTGAGTAACTCTGACTTCTCTACTGCACTGGGTAACTTGCCCACGCCCTTCCACTGCACTAGGTAGCTCCCTACCTTTACTACATTGGTTATCACGCTCCCATCCACAGCACTAAGTAACGTACTTGCCCTCATCGCACTGGGTAAATCACCCTCCCCTTCACTGTACAATGGTGTGGAGATGCCGGTGTTGGACTGGGGTGTACAAATTTAAAAATCACACAACACCAGGTTATAGTCTCACAGGTTTATGTGGAAGTACAAGCTTTCGGAGCGACGCTCCTTTATCAGGTCACTAGTGAGGTAAGATCATAGGACACTGAATTTATAGCAAGAGAACATAGTGTCATACAACTAATGTGATACATTGAGCAAATCTAGATTTCTGTTAAGTCTTTCATCTTTTAGAATGGGTTACAGGTTTCGGTTCATTAATATGTAAATCCCAGAACTTCTTTCAAGTCGCTGTACTGTGTAACACACCACTCTGCACTGCACTAGGTAGCTGTCTTTATCATAGAATCCCAACAATGTGGAAGCAGGCCATTCAGCCCAACATGTCCATACCAACCTGACAAAGAGCATCCCACCCAGACCCAGCGCCAGCCCCCTACCCTATCCCTGTAACCCTGCAACTCTCATGGCCAATCCACGTAGCCTGCACATCTCTAGACAGATGTTAGGGGTAGATTCTTTACTCAGCGAGTCGTGAGTTCATGGAATGCCTTTCCTGTAGCATGGCCAAACTATCTAACCTGTACATCTTTGGACTGTAGGAGAGAACCAGAACACCTGGAGGAAACCCACACAGACACAGGGAGGATGTGCAGACAGTCACCCAAGGATGGAATCGAATCTGGGTCCCTGGTGGTGTAAGGCAGCAGTGCTAACCACTGAGCCACTACACCACACTGTACTGAATAATTCTCTTCCCTGCGCTCTATTCATGGAATGCCTTACCTGTAGCATGGCCAAACTATCTAACCTGCACATCTTTGGACTGTAGGAGGGAACCAGAACACCTGGAGGAAACCCACATAGACACAGGGAGGATGTGTCACCCAAGGATGGAATCGAATCTGGGTCCCTGGTGGTGTAAGGCAGCAGTGCTAACCACTGAGCCACTACACCACACTGTACTGAATAATTCTCTTCCCTGCGCTCTAATAGGTAACTCTCTTCCTCTCCAATGCACTGTGTACCTCCCTGCTGTGCACAGCACTTACTTAGAACATAGAAGATTACAGCGCAGTACAGGCCCTTTGGCCCTCGATGTTGCGCCGATCCAAGCCCACCTAACCTACACTAGCCCACTATCCTCCATATGCCTATCCAATGCCTGTTTAAATGCCCATAAAGAGGGAGAGTCCACCACTGCTACTGGCAGGGCATTCCATGAACTCACGACTCGCTGAGTAAAGAACCTACCCCTAACATCTGTCCTGTATCTACCACCCCTTAATTTAAAGCTATGCCCCCTCGTAATAGCTGAAAATCCCATTCCTCCATAGCACTGTGTAACTGCCCTCAGGATTACGGTGGAATGATAGAGTCAAGGTGCTGGAGCTGCCTAGCAGTGGTGACGTGCAGTATATCTTTATCCCTTGATTGTATTTGTTGGTTGGGTGTCAGTGATATTGTATTGACAAGACTTCTACTGAACCCCAAATCAGACTGCATTCAAACCAGCATGTGACATAGTTAAACAGGTTGTAATGTTTCCTTCTCTCTGTGTTATTTTGCTTGTGATGGGTTCTTGCTTTTGCTCCCCACCACCCCCCGACTAAACACCAACCTTCCTTATTGACAGCGACCAAGTCTCTTTGAGGATGAGTATCCTGACCAACAGCCTTACAGCAGACCAGGAGAGATCTCACAACACAGTGCTGGGCCTCAGTGGAAACAGGTAAATATCTGTTTATGACTCTGTACAGCAGAGCCTATGTATACCATTCCGTGTTTAATAGTGCAGTGGTGCTATTGCAGCTATTGCTCACCCTCAGACCATTGGGTCATCTCTGGGTGGACAGGATGTTTCCAAGCATTTTGCTGGCAAGCTGACTGGCAAAGGCTCCATTTTGATGAGGTACATAATAATGAGAGTGCAAGCATTTAATCTGAATATAAAACAATGCATGAACAAGAAACAGGTAAACAGAGGAGTGTACTGGTGTAGGAGAAAATCCCCTTCCCTGTCCACCCACAGCATGGCCACAAAGAGCATAAGGAGCCATGTCTGCCTAAGCTCCAACAGAAACTACCCAGAGTACCTCAGCCTTGACCAAACAGGCTAACTAAGAGCTGAAAATGTGTTGCTGGAACAGCGCAGCAGGTCAGGCAGCATCCAGGGAACAGGAGAATCGACGTTTCGGGCATAAGCCCTTCGTCGATTCTCCTGCTCCTTGGATGCTGCCTGACCTGCTGCGCTTTTCCAGCAACACATTTTCAGCTCTGATCTCCAGCATCTGCAGACCTCACTTTCTCCTCAAGGCTAACTAAGACACAAGGCAGCAAACAGGAGATGACTCAAGCCCCTTCCAGACTGAGGAATACACTTCCCGAGACAGCCTGACAATAGACTTCCTAGCGCTCAATAAGCACAACTGCTCCCAAAGCCCTAAGGGCAGCCTCATTCCTCACACATACTGGAATCCGCAAAGGGTGCTCAGACTGAAAGGCATCAAGGTACCTCACTTGTGGACTAACCACAATGGACACCTGTTGATGCCTGGATGAGAGACATTAACACCTACACTCACACAGAGGATCGGAATCTCCTGACTCAATCACAGACTGATTGCTGCTACCTGATGGCTGATTGTCCTCCCATTGATTGTGTTTTACTCGACTGTTCTTTAATTTACACCACATCACTGTATCCCAATAAAAACTGCCTGTGCCCACTGCTTGGGGAAGAGACCCCTTGATCTGCCTGTACAGACTGTCAGTTCTCTGTCAGCCTAGTCCATTTCTCTTCCAGCAATATCGCCTGTAATACACAGTTTGTCAATTTCACCTGATCCCCGTTTGTGGTCTCTGATTCATTGGGCTGAATTTCTCTAATCAATGGGTATACACAACAGAGACAGGACCTTCGGCCCAATCAGAGACAGGACCTTCGGCCCAATCAGTTCATGTTGGGACTTGGGCTTCACATGAGCCTTCTGCCACCTTTCTCTTGGTTCTTGTCTAATTTGACCATTATAACCCTGTGTTCCCTTCACTCTCATTCACTTGTCCAGCTTCCTTTTAAATACATCGATGCAATTCAATTCAACCAGTCCTTGGGGGAATGACTTCCACATTCTTTGGGAAGAGACATTCCTTCAGAATTGCCGAATGGATTTCTTGGTAGTTATCTTATACGAATGACTCCTCGTCGTAGTGTTCCCCACAAGAGGAAATACTCTCTCTGTATACACTCCATCAAAACCTTTTGTCAATTTAAAACAGTGTGTTAACTCCTTAACCTGAGCCTTCCGTTTTCAAATAAGGAGAGACCAGATTGTCAGTATTTTTCAAATATTTCTGGATTATCCTTGTTAATCTTTGAATCTTTGGATTGTGGGAGGAAACCAGAGTACCGAGAGGAAACCCACGCAGACACAGGGAGAATGTGCAAACTCCACGCAGTCAGTCACTGAGGCTGGAATCCCTGATGATGTGAGGCAGCAGTGCTAACCACTGAGCCACGGTGCTGCCCCTTTCTCTGCACCCTCTCCAGTGCCTTGATGTCCTTTTATATAACAAGGCAGCCAGAACTATCACAGTACTCTGAGTCATCTGAGCAGCATGCAGTATTGCTTTAGCAGAACTTGCCTATTTGCAGAACTTTGTCTCTGTACAATGAAAACTTACTGCTTGCTTTGTGCCTTCCTTATGATCTTCTTGATCAGTGGCATGGCATTTGGTATTTGGCATATTTGTACTCAGGTCACTTTCTTCCCTCAATGCAACCAGATGCACAGCCCAGGTATCACATGACCTCACTATTCTGTCCACCATGTTACATCACCTGACATTTGTCTGTGTTGAACTTCTTTTGGAAATTGTTGACGTTATGTGAATAAGGCAAAAGTGAGGACTGCAGATGCTGGAGATCAGAGTTTAGATTAGAGTGGTGCTGGAAAAGCACAGCAGGTCAGGCAACATCTGAGGAGCAGGAAAATTGACATCTCGGGCAAAAGCCCTTCATCAGGAATGAGGCAGGGAGCAGTGTTGAGTACAACCCCTAATTTGGTGTCATTTGCAAACTTAGTCATTGGGTTTTTGATTGCTACAATTGTAGCGGCACGGTGGCACAGTGGTTAGCACTGCTGCCTCACAGCGCCTGAGACCCGGGTTCACTTCCCGCCTCAGGCGACTGACTGTGTGGAGTTTGCACGTTCTCCCCGTGTCTGCGTGGGTTTCCTCCGGGTGCTCCGGTTTCCTCCCACAGTCCAAAGATGTGCAGGGTCAGGTGAATTGGCCATGCTAAATTGCCCGTAGTGTTAGGTAAGGGGTAAATGGGTGGGTTCGCTTCGGCGGGTCAGTGTGGACTTGTTGGGCCGAAGGGCCTGTTTCCACACTGTAATGTAATCTAATCTAATCTACAAATCAGCCTTTCTTTCAAAGGTTGGGCTTCAATGTACTTCCTATCATAATAAATTTGTGCTTTCATTAGGTTTCAGGCAGAGTTGCTGCATGACAATACTTTCCGAATTTGACAGAGTTGCATTATATCTGCCTTGTGAGTGTTTGATGGGGACAGTGCAGAGAGATCTTTACTCTGTATCTAACCTCATGCTGTTCCTGACCTGGAAGAGTGTTTGACGGTGACAACGTTAAGGGATTCTGGGTGAAAAAATAAAGTATTAACTTTCTGAGGACTGACGTCCTGAAATGGAGGAAATGACCAATAATTGTACTGAAAAGCTGTGATTGTCTGGATTTGTAACTTCTATTCTACAAACTGTAATGTTTTCTTTCTCTCCCTGTATTTCCAAATCAAGCGAAGAGATGTGCTGCCATTGCGAGCTTGTCCCAAGACAGTAATAATGCTTCCTTGGCCTGTTCCTGGGTCATCTCATTGCACACAGGTGACATCACAGTATGGTGTTGCAAGCTTCATGTGTGTAACTCTGGCTGATGTTGGTGATTTCTGACCCCAGTTCACGTCTCCTCTTAACACAATCTTCTATCCACCAGGCTTGGTTTAGGCTTCATTCAGGCATTAATCAGGACTGAGTCAAGTCTTAGAAGGTGGAATATTAACACCAATAACTCTATTCTAATCGGTTCTGTCACAGCTAATCTCTGTGTTTTGTGTCAACAGAGTGATGCATAATAGACATGGACTCCATTCAGCTTTATGATGAGCTTTACCCTGTGCTGTACCTGTCCTAGGATTGTTTGATGAGGATAGTGTCAAGTTGCAGTTTAGAAGTATAGAGAGAGCTAAGAGTAGAGGGAACTTTATTTTCCGTTTAAAAGAGTGGAGGAAACTTTACTTTCAGCGTAAAAGAGTAGCGGGTGATTTATCCTGTGTCTATCCCCAAGGGGTCCTTTATCCTGGGAAGGTTTGATGGGATGTCTGTGGAAAGAGTGCCAATCCTCTACATATGAAGCCATTGCAATCATGAACCTAGTCTCTCTCCACAAATGCTTTGCAATGTATGAGGAAGCAATGTCTGGTTAAGTTCCACTGAGCTGTTAGCTGTAGCACCACAACATGAAAGTATATCTGATTCTTTCATAGCTCCCTACATTGTATTCCTAAACTATTCCTGCCCCTCATATCCTGACATGCCTGTTGTGGGAGTCATGTATCACCTCACTGTTGTGTTGTAGGAGTTGTGTATCACACTCGCTGTTGTGTTGTGGGAGTTGTGTATCACACTCGCTGTAGTGTTGTGGGAGTTGTGTATCACACTCGCTGTTGTGGGAGTTGTGTATCACACTCGCTGTTGTGTTGTGGGAGTTGTGTATCACACTCGCTGTTGTGGGAGTTGTGTATCACACTCGCTGTTGTGGGAGTTGTGTATCACACTCGCTGTTGTGCTGTGGGAGTTGTGTATCACACTCACTGTTGTGCTGTGGGAGTTGTGTATCACACGCTGTTGTGTTGTGTTATGCGAGTTGTGTATCACACTCGCTGTTGTGCTGTGGGAGTCATGTATCACACTCACTGTGTTATGCGAGTTGTGTATCACACTCGCTGTTGTGCTGTGGGAGTCATGTATCACACTCACTGTGTTATGCGAGTTGTGTATCACACTCGCTGTTGTGCTGTGGGAGTCATGTATCACACTCACTGTTGTGTTGTGGGAGTTGTGTATCACACTCGCTGTTGTGTTATGCGAGTTGTGTATCACACTCGCTGTTGTGCTGTGGGAGTCGTGTATCACACTCGCTGTTGTGTTGTGGGAGTTGTGTATCACGCTGTTGTGTTGTGTTATGCGAGTTGTGTATCACATTCGCTGTTGTGCTGTGGAAGTCGTGTATCACACTTGCTTTTGTGCTGTGGGAATTGTGTATCACACTTGCTGTTGTGCTGTGGAAGTCGTGTATCACACTTGCTTTTGTGCTGTGGGAATTGTGTATCACACTCGCTGTTGTGCTGTTTATTTGACTTCCTATTTGGTTGATCCTGCCTGTTATATAGCCTCACAACTTATCCTCCTGCTATTGAGTAACACTTCCTCAGGTTTCAAAATGTTTTTGCTTTCTACTCCCTTTTCTGAGTGGCCTTCTGTCAAGTACTAAGGGCATAACTTCTACATCTAAACATCCTTGCAACACATTCTGCTGTGTTCTGTACATATGTAGAACCTGACACTGAGATACACATGGGCCATACAGGAGCTGACACAGATTGACAACACAGCCACTGTCACTGAGACACACACACACACCATACAGGAGCTGTCACTGAGACACACACACACACCGTACAGAAGCTGTCACTGAGACACATACAGACCATACAGGAGCTGTCACTGAGACACACACAGACCATACAGGAGCTGTCACTGAGACACACACAGACCGTACAGGAGCTGTCACTGAGACACATACAGACCATACAGGAGCTGTCACTGAGACACACACACACAAACCGGGAGCTGTCACTGACTGAGACATACACACAGACCGTACAGGAGCTGTCACTGAGACACATACAGACCGTACAGGAGCTGTCACTGAGACACACACATACATACCGTACAGGAGCTGTCACTGAGACACACACAGACCGTACAGGAGCTGTCACTGAGACACATACAGACCGTACAGGAGCTCTCACTGAGACACATACAGACCGTACAGGAGCTGTCACTGAGACACACACAGACCATACAGGAGCTGTCACTGAGACACACACAGACCGTACAGGAGCTGTCACTGAGACAGACACAGACCGTACAGGAGCTGTCACTGAGACACATACAGACCGTACAGGAGCTGTCACTAACACACACACACACAGGTAGTACAGGAGCTGAACCACCCAGCTTAATTCTTGTATATTGTGCTACAACCTGAAAAATAATCATTCCTTGTTATTTGTTGTTTTCTGTCCTTAATCAATGTTTTAGCTAAGCTGTCACTGACTGTCATATTCCTTTTTCTGTGGTAATGTTGAACAGTGCTTAAAATCCATCTCAGTTTTGTCCTCAGCATTCCCTTCAGCGAGCTTCTCTGTTATTTCATTAAACAATTTTTTTTGATTAGTTGAGCATGATCTGCCTTTTACAAATTTGCTTTGTCCCTCCTTCATTAACTAAAATCTCCTGGTGCCTGTTTTTTTATTCTCCAGCTGAATGGTACATTCCTGGTAGCTCAGAAAGTTCAGAGCAAGGATATCTACTATCTCCACTGGGACCTCCTTTAGTAACCTAGGATGAAGTCATTGAGAACCAGCCAGTCTAGTTCTCCTCCCTCCCAAATAAGACAGTTACGTACAAATTCATAGTGAAGTGAATTCTTCTCTTTCACCTGTTGGGATACTGTACATGCACTGCAGCTGACACTGAGAAACACCAGCCATTACAGTCACAGGGTTGGCAAGTTGTGATCACTAACATGATTGATACGTTTTGTGAATTCACAGGACTAACATTTGATTTTGCTTCTGAATTTTATTGTGGTTGAGTGGTGGGCATGGGATTGGAGCGGGTCAAGGAGGGACTAAATAGGATCCATTCTAGTGATTTTTGAGAAGATTTGTAGCTCAGGTTGATGATAAGTCTGTAAGTTAGCTCGCTGAGCTGGAAGGTTTGTTTTCAGACGTTTTGTCACCGTGACTAGGTAACATCATCAGTGACAGTCTCTGGTGAAGCGGGGGTGGTATGTCCCACCTCTATTTATAGGTCTTGGTTTCTTGGAAACATGGAACCAATTTACACTCCAGCAAGTTCTGTCCAACAGCACTAATGATTGTTTTTGTGATCTTAGTTAAGGGATAAATATTAGGCAGGACAATGGGCAGAATACCTGTGTTTTGGACACTGCCTTTTGTGATCCTCTGAGAGGACAGGCAGGTGTCTGGTTCATGTCTCCAGAGAAACACAGCACCTCTGACAGTGCCACATTCTCTCAGCCTGGATTTTGGGATCTCTGGATTGAGAATTGAACCCACACCCAGATGTGAGGCAACTATCAACTCCATCAGGCAGACACATAGGAAACAGGAGGCAGTGTGTGAGAATTTGTGACAATGGTTGAAGGGATGGGGGCCTAATGTAGGAGGTGATCTAAATAGCAAGGGGATACTGGGGCAGTCATTGAAAAGGACTTTGAGGTGTGCCTGAACATGACTCCAGTAACAAAATCTCTCCTTTTAGCAATCGTTGAAGAAGAAGGAGTTCCCCTCACAGTTTGGAGGCAGTGACGTTTGCTATTTTTGTGGCAAGCGAGTTTATGTGATGGAGCGTCTGAGTGCTGAAGGGAAGTTCTTTCACCGTGGCTGCTTCAAATGTGCGCACTGTGGTGTAACACTCCGACTTGCCAGTTACGCCTATAATCCAGAAAATGGTAAGCTCACATCCACATACACACCATGCATGACAACCCGTCCATCCAAACAGCACTCCACAACCAAATCACTGTTTGAAATTCACTCCATCCGTATCAAACCTAACCCCATCATCCCCCCCCCCCCCCCCCCCACCCCCCCCCCCCCACCCCCCCCCCCCCCCCCCCCCCCCCCCCCCCCCCCCCCCCCCCCCCACCCCCCCCCCCCCCCCCCCCCCCCCC
>NC_057735.1:52941449-52957489 GCF_004010195.1 Chiloscyllium plagiosum
CCCCCATCCTAAACCCATCCCATCAAACCACCTTTTATTTGATTGATGTTTCCTATTCCTGTGCAATAAATGTTTCCCAATCAATACCTTCCCAGTTACTCTACCGTTGGTGATGCTTCTTACTACAGGCTGATGGTTTTGCAGTTACTCTGTTGTTGTTACAGTGCAGTGGATATATCCTGGTTCCTCTGCTATAACTGTTTCAGGATGCCATATGGGTGAGTGTTCATGGTCACTCTCTGGTGAATTCTTGCTCTTGTTTAACCAAAGCTGTTATTTTGCAGGAAAATTCTACTGTAAGCCTCATTATCGACTGGCAGGGAGGGAGGCAAGAAAAAGATCAGCAACTCCTCCAGCACAAGCCCAGGTATCATCCTACATTAGGGAGCTTGGTGGTGTACAGGGGGGAAAGGGTTTGGGGTGAGTGGGTTCATCCACTGAGTTTCAAACATTGAGGCAGTATGCTTTTATACAGATATAAAAGCATCACTTTTTAAACACTTGGATTTTTAAGTTTTGTATTCATGCCATGTGGGTTTTTCTTTGTGTGAGAAGGCTTTAATGACTAACTTCGAGGTATTTCTGCAGCCATTGTGATTTCTTTTCAAACAACTTGCTTTAGAGGTAGTTCTCTGTATGTTCTATACATACACAAATGAGCAAGGTAACCAATTGGGTATCAGGGTTTCTGGGAGAAATTTCTGGACTTGGTTCTTTTTTTGGAATTAGGAGAAACACCCAGAATTTGAAAATACCGTTTTTTTTATTTTAGTTTCAGTTTGGAGCAGTTCTGCAAAAGTCCTTGGATGAAGATCAAGTGTAAAACTGGACTTCTGAGAAAGGGAGACGATAGTAAAAATAAGTTATCTTAGAGCAAGGAGTTTAATTTTCTGATTTATGTAAACAATTTAGAGATGGCTATTGAGTGCTGAATCTGCAAATTTGCCACTGCCTAGGTCAAATAATGAATTGTGAAGATGATGCTGAACGACAGATGAGGGACATTGACACCTTGGCCAAATGGCAGATGGTTTCAATGCAGAGAAATGTGAAGTATTGAATTTTGGTAGAACAAACATGGAGAGTAATTCTCGACTCAATGGTTCACCTATGAGAGACAGATTCCACAGTAGATATTGAGAGAGAGATTGGATATATATTTGAAAGTGATGAAGTTCGAGGACTACAGAAATAGGGCTGGAGAGTGGGATTAGCTGGATAGCTCATTCAGGAGCCAGTACAGGCACAATGGGTGAAATGGCCTCTTTCAGTGCTGTAAAAATGTATATTTCTATGATTCCTAATAGTTCCAGACCAGAAGTATTTGAATAAATCCCTAAAGAGTTTATTTGAAGCTGAGAATATTTAACACAGGTATTTGAAAGCTCTAGGAAAAAGCCCTCAGATTTTCCTGATTAGGACTGAAAGTCACAGCTAAATTAAACCTACCCAGGCTTTAGGGATGGGTTTCTCTAGTTTCAGTACTGTACCTGGGTGCTTTCAATATCTTCCCAAAGTTGTTGTATGCAGTCCTGTTCTGTACAGTCAGTATGTTCATAGTACTGTTGTGTACAATAAAGTGGCTTCACTGTCCTGTTACGTGCAGTCAGTAGGTTGTCTCTCAAATTGTTTAGAGTTAGTAAACAGTCTGTGTGTTTACTGTCCATCTGTGCAGTCACTGTGTTGCCTTTCCTGTTATGTACAGTTATTGTGTCTTCAGCACTGTCAGTGTAGATAGTTCACTGGCATGTTGTGTGCATTCTGTGCGTTCTGAATCCTGCTGGCTATTCAGTCCATTGCGCCTGTCCTGCCATTGAACACGATCTGACTGATGAAACACTTCAATGTCTTTTACCCACCCCATCCCTCAGACTCTGTACGCTGTTGGAATCAGAAATCTCTATTTTAAATATATTTGAAGACTGAGCTTTCACAGCCCTTTGTGGTAGAGAGTTCTGAAGGCTCACAAACCTGCGTAAAAACATTTCTCCTCATCACTGACTTAGGTAGCATACCCTTACTTTTAAATTGTGACCCCTGGTTCCAGAAACCCCAACCAGAGGAAAGATCTTACCTTCTTATACCTACTATATATTAAGTATTTTGTAAGTTTCAATAAGGTCACCTGTCATTGTTCAAAACTCAAGAGAATGTGGGCCCTGTTTGACTAACTTCTCTACATTGAACTGTCCTGTCATCCCAAAAACACGTCTGGTGAACTTTCCCTCTCTGACAATAGTGTTCTTCCTTGGATAAGGAGATTAAAACTGCATACAGTACTCCAGGTGTGGTCTAACCACTTCCTATCAAGTGAAGCCGGACTTCAGTACTCCTGTACTCAAATCCTCTTGTGATAAGACCTAATTCCTAATGGCTTGCAGCATTTACATGTCAGTCTTCAGTGACTGACTTATCAATAAGGACGTCTAATACTTTACAACTTTTGTACATTCATTTCTCCTGTCACAGTAGATAACGTCGCATTTTTCCACTTTATGTTCCATCTGCCAAGTTGTTGCCCAATCACGAAGCCTGCCCAAGTCCTCCTGAAGTTGTCATCTTCCTCAGTACTCATTCCTGTTTAGATTAGATTAGATTCCCTACAGTGTGGAAACAGGCCCTTCGGCCCAACAAGTCCACATCGACCCTCTGAAGAGTAACCCACCCAGACCCATTTCCCTCTGACTAATGCACCTAACACTACGGGCAATTTAGCATGGCCAATTCACCTGACCTGCACATCTTTGGACTGTGGGAGGAAACCGGAGCACCCGGAGGAAACCCACACAGACACGGGGAGAATGTGCAAACTCCACACAGACAGTCACCCGAGGCGAGAATCGAACCTGGGACCCTGGTGCAGGTGGGACTTGAACTCGGGTTTCTCGGTCCCGGGGTAGGACACTACCCTTGTGCTGCAAGAAGGCACTTGATCTCCAGTTCCAAATCATTGATATATGTTGTGCACAGCTGAGATCCAAGGCTGCCAACATGAGAAACACCTATTTACTCTGATTGTCTATTTTCTGTCTCTTAGCCAATCATTAATCCACACCAATACATCACGTTCTTTCCCATGTGCTTTTATTTTTTGAACCAGCCTCCTGTGCAGGACTTTATCTTGTTTATCAATTTTGTAGTTGAATCTTCGAAAAACTCCAAGTTCATCAGACATGATTTTCCATTTGCAAATTTGTACTATATCCAATCAGATTAATGATATCCAAGTGTCCTTTATAATAAATTGCAGCAGTTTCCCTACTACTGATATAAGGCTATTAATCTTGGAGTCCCATGTTTTTTTGACTCACTCCTCTCTAAAATAATGGGCTGACATTTGCTACCTTCTAATCAGTAGAAATCACTCCAGAATCGATAGAATTTTAGAAGATAATCACCAATGCATCAACTACCTCTGTAGCCACCTCCTTCAGCACTATGAGATGTAGACCATCAGGTCCTGGAGATTTATCAACTTTCAACCCTATTAAATTCACCAGTATAATCTTCTTACTAATTTCCTCCAACTCCCCATTCTCACTAGTCACTTGGATCTCTCATTCTGAGAGTTTACCTCTATCTTTTGTCATTTAAGTCAGTCAGTGGGTTCCCTGTCCTGGTGTGTACGAGTCAGTGATTTCCATTTGCTTCTGTGCACAGTTGGTCTGTCCCCTGTTCTGGTGTGTATAGTTCATCAGTTCTCTATACTGCTATGTACAATCAGTCTGTCTCCAGTGGTGCTGTGTACAGTTAGTCTATCTCCTGTATTGCTGCGTACTGTTGGTCTATCCCCTGTACTACTATGTACAGTCAGTCTCCTGTTCTGCTGTTACAGTCTGTCTCTCCCCTGTACTACTATGTATAGTTGGTTTGTCCCCTGTGTTGCTGTGTACAACTGGTCTTTTCTGTATGGTCCAGTTGATAGTCCATGTTGAATACTCCCTTTTCTCACCTTTTCTTCCTTTTGCTTTTTGTTTTGTCTAGGAGAAGGTTTCTCCTCCCCCGCTGCCAACCATGAACCCGGTTGAAGCGCCGGACTCCAAGATGCACTACACAGACGAAGCTGCAGGTAGATGTTGTGCTCTGCTTGACAACGATTGGATTCCTTGCCCAATGAAGGGCAGCATTGCTAGGCTGTGCATTGAAATGAACCGATGGATTTACGAGGCAGGCAGCTCAACAGATTCCGAAAGCTAAGAAGGGAATCAGCAGGAGAACCTCATACTCCCACTCCCTGTCCTCTACTGTCTCTGGTGTTGTGTGAGAGAGTCTGTGAGGAGATTCACAGGCCAGAAGATTAGAATCCCCAGTGCTGTAACTGAGACACAGGCTTGCTGCTGGGGATGAACCTCTGGTTTTCAGTCTCTCTCTGCCTCATTGCTGCTATAAACGCCCTCAGGACTGAGCCCTCATAGTCCCCCCTGCCTCGCAGTTCCACCTGATTCACAATCTTTTCCCAAATTCACCCAAATTATGCTTCCCTGATAAACGCAAAAACAACTTTGAGCATTGTCTCTGCTCTGCAACTGTGATAACTGCACAAATAAATCTGCTACCGCCACTTTGCCTGTGCCTGGATATTTTAGCTAGCACCAACTTCCAGCAAGGTTCCACCAGCAGATGGTTAACTGGTCCAGATCTTCCAGTATCTGGATAGTCAGAGATTGGGTATACTCCACCCCTTCCCATTTCCCAAAATGTACATTGGGATCCCTCTCAATTTCTGGGGAATTGTTAAGGAAGTTGAAACATCAAGTGAGTGAGTACTGGGCATCCAGAAATGTTTATAAAATTCCAGGCTGTCAGAGATATCTGAGGTTGCTGACTCACTGACAGATCATTAGCCAGGGAATGTTAGACCGGTCAGCTCCTGAATCTGTCCAATTTGACTACCCACTGACCCATGCTACTACAGCAACTTACCCCTGACTCTCACTTCCCTCTAGCCCACCAACTGTCCAAAGCCTCACACCTACCACTGCCCAGTATCAACTGGCACCAATCCCGTCACCCGCCTACCTCATCACCCTATCCTCTCACCCAACTCATCACCCTATCCCCTCATATACCTCATCACCCGACCCCCTCAGCCACCTCACCGCCCAACCTCCTCACCCACCCATCTCGTTACTCAGCCGTCTCACTCACCCACCTGCCTGCCTCTTCACCACTTACCCACCTTCAGCACCCACTGACCGTACTTTCTCCCAATAGCTTGTCAAAGACACTGTGGGCCGTTTCAATGGTGTTTGCTTCCTTGGATATCACAGCTGGTGCTGTAAAACGTGAATGTGGCTTCCATGGGAGTTTCCTGGGCTCTTTTGTCTCAGATTTCTGAGCTCCGTAAGATCTGCAGGACTGTTCATCGGAAGCATGGCCCAAAAAATAGCATGGGTGTATAATGTTTTGTCTGATCTGGGTTGAACATAGGGGTCTCAGAATCATCGAGGTCTACTGTACTGAAAAAGGCCTTTCAGCCCATTGAGTCTTAACCACTCAAAAACAACTGATTTTGACTCCAGCCTTGGGCTGTGTGGAATGTGCATGTTCTCCCTGCGTCTGTATGGGTTTCCACAGGGTGCAAAGGTCTAACAATGTGCAGGGTTAGGTAGACTGGCCATGCTAAATTACCGTTCGTGTTCAGGGATGTGCAGGCACGGTGGGTTAGTCATGGGAAATGCGCGATTACAAGGAAGGGGTGTGGGCTAGATGTGGTGAGGCTGGGCTGGACGCATTTTGGAGAGGTAGTGCTGACTCGATGGGCCAAATGGCCCCTGTTTGCACTATAGGGATTCTGTGAACCAGCTAACCTAATCCCATTTTCCAACACTTGGCTCGTGGCCTTGGCATTACATCGAAGTACATCTTAAATGTATAAGGGTTTTGCCTCGACCACCCTCAAAAGTAGTGAGTTCCAGTTTCTCAGCAGCATCATGTATTCCCTTGCCTTGTTTGTACTGTATCACCTCATGTGTACAGATTGAATTCCATTTGCCATTGATCAGCCCATCTGACCCACGCTTCAATATCCTGTTGTCATCTAAGACTATTGTCCTCACTGTTTACCAGCCCATCAATTTTTATATCATCTGCAAATTTACCGATCAACCCTCCTATGTTCAATGTAAATCATTTATGTCAACCACAAACACCAAGGATCCCAACAATGAACCCTTTGGAACCCAACTGAGCACAAACCTCCAGGTAAAACACTCCCCTCAACCATCACTCTCTGCTTCCTGATACTCAGAAAAATTGTGGATCCAATTTGCTGGATTTCCTTAGATCCCATGGGTTTTTACCTTTGCTATAGCCTCCCATACGGGACCTTATCAAATGCCTTGCTGAAGTCCAAATAGAGTATATCAAAAGTATTGCCTTAATCTGCTCACCTGGTCACCTCTTTGAAAAATTCAATCAAGTTGGTCAGACATGACCTCCTCGTGAATAAACTATGCTGATTAATCCCTGCTTCTCCAAATGTAGATTAATTCTGTCCCTCAGAATTGCTTTCAATAGCTTCCCCACCAGAGGTTCAACTGAGTGGCCTGTCGTTTCTTGAACTCCGGATTCTGACACAGATTAGAAGATTTGCAACAGTAATTAATTCATGACTGTTTTCACACCAGCACAATGTGAATCCAAATCAACAATTAATCCCAGTGAGGATGGAGCTGCAAGGGTGAAGCAGCTCAATTCAGGTTAATCCATAGACACAAATGTTAAAGTAGTGAGTTATTGCACTCAGATCAAGATCCAGTGTCATGGTGATGAAGGAGGGTCCAGTGAGCAGAGATTTTGGATCTAGTAGCACAATTGGGATAAACTAACCTGGTAACTGATGGCTGATTAGTGATTCAGTATCACAATAACTGATGGCGATCCAATCAATTAGGCATCCATTGGGGTGCAGTGACATAGGGATGGATGAGGATTCGGTTGTGTTGCAGGCACCAAATTTAATCCAGTTAAATATAACCGATTGCAATCCAATGAGAGGGTGGCAAATGGGGATCCAGCAATGTGGTGGCTGGTGGAGGTCCAATGGCACAGTGACCATTCCAGATCCAGTCACACATACACATTGGTGAGTATCCTGAGAGATAGCATTTGTTGGAAATTAAGCAACACGGTGATTGTTGGTGATCTACTGACAATGCAACCGGCAATGCGACGTTATAGAGACATAAGTAAAGGAATCCAGTGAGATGTTGACCAATAGAAATCCATGATGCAACAAACGGAGACAATTCAATGACACATCAATGACCGGGGACCCAACAACACAGTGACTTCATGGTGATCAAATGATATGGAGATTGATGGTGATCTTGTGAAATTGTGACTGTTGATCCATGATAACTGACATTGAGACAGTGACCAGCAATCCAGTGATTTGGTGACTAGTGATCAAGTGGCATGGTGACAGTTATCCAGTGAGCTGGTGACTGGTGATGATCTAGTCACCAATTAGTGATCCAATAACACAATGACTGGTAGTGATCCAGTAACATAGTGACTGATGAGTACAGCGGCGTGGTGATCCACTGACCCAGTGACTGATGGTTAAATTGACATTGGGACTGATTGAAATTCAATAACATAGCAGCAAATTAATGCCCTATTCACAATCCATTGAGTACGTGTACAACAGGTCAGAATGAATCTCAGTGTGGAAGCTGACACCAGCGATTTATGTATCACGCTCACTCCTATCAGCACGTAGTGAAGGCAGCAGAGAGGAAGCCAACCACATTTGCTTAGAGAAGAAGAGAGACTGAGAAAAATGACAATGTCTTGGAAGCAACAGCCAGGTCAGCATACACCAAAGTGTAATGGATCAATGACTATGCAATTAAAGAAGAATTATAGAATGATCTGTAAATACTGGCAATGTTAAAAGCATTATTTTACTGTAAGTTTGCAAACTGGTTTTGTTGAAAGGACAAAAAGGGTACGTTAAGAGAAAAGGCAGAGAGTGATTTAGAGAAGAGAGAAGGACAGATAAAGAACAATAGAAGAGTGAAGGAGGGAGAGAATGATCAGGTTAGAGGGAGAGAGAGAAAGAATGATCAGGGAAGGGTGATGGTGCAAGAGAATTGGAGATTGGAGAAAAGGGAGAGAGAGAATAATCAGAAAAAAGGGACAGAGAGAGTGTCCTAGAAGAGAGAGGGATAGAGAGAATATTTGGAGAAGAGAAAGGGGAAGAGAGAGAGAAATTGATCAAAAAAAAATGAAAATTATCAGACTAATGCAGGATGTTCTGATTTGCTTGCTGGACAAGAGATGTGTGCATTTGCTCTTTTGCTGCAGGGAGATGGTTTAGCTGTTGGTATGGCTGCGTGATTACTTGTCTTATTTCATACGATTTCTTTCATCGTTTCTGCCTTTAGAAGAAAGGTCTCCGACAGGCAGAGCACTGTCCTACAGCATTTGTATGTCAGGCTTAGCTGAATGTGAAACCTGACCTTATGCCAGTAAGCAGTGTGTGTGTGAAAGCTGTTTCTCAGTGTCCAGGCTGCTGGGCTTTAATAGAATTTTCACAAGGTTGTGTGAGAGACTCCAAGCTCTTCAAATGCCACCGGGGGAAACAGTGAGTAATCCCATAACCCAAAGGGGTTTTGATAAAACGAGGAACAATGCAAAGTAAGGAAACTACAGAGAGGGAGAGGAGGGGTGTCAGGAAGGGTTTGGGAGGGAATGTAAGAAGGGGAAAAGAAAGGGTTGTACTTTCAAAGCAACTTCTCCAATTCAGAATGTCCAAGCAGGGACATACAACTCTGTTAGCCTGAGGTGGGCCATTGGGAAAGTGCAGGAAATGGAAATAATTCTGGAAGAAGCTTAATTCCATGAGAAACCACGACACATAAGATAATTCAGACCCTGGAACCTAGTCCCCTATTTAATATGATCATGGCTATCTCATCTTGGCCTCAACTACATTTTCCTGCCTGCTCTCCATAACCTTTCAACCTGTGACTAATTAAAAATCTCTTCCTTAAATTTATTCAGTGTCGGAGCATCCACCACACTCTGGGTAGTGTATTCCACAGGTTCACAACTCTTTGAGAGAAGTAATTCCTCCCCATCTCTGTTTTAAATCTGCCACCACCTATCCTAAAACTGTGACGACTCCTTGCCCCACAACTGCTCTGCTTCTACTTTGTCGTATCCCCTTTAGGATCTTATGTAGCCCAATTAGATTGCCTCTCATTCTTCTAAACTCTAAAAAGCATAGACCTAAATTGCTGAATCGCTCTTCATAAAATAAACCTTTCATCTCTGGAATTAATCTTGTGGAACCTCTTTGAACTGCCTCCGGTGCGGTTATCCCCTTCCACAAGTAAGGGGACCAGAACTGCATACCACCTGAGGTGGTCTCACTAATCCTTTGTTGCAACAGCACTTCCCTACTTTGATACGATAATCATTTAGCAATAAATGCCAAATTCCATTTGCCCTCCTTATTCCCTGCTGGTCCTGCATACCAGCTTCCTGTAACTCAAATGTAAGAATATGCAATCAAAGTCAACATGCAGTTCTGGAAAAGCAATCATTACTTACAAATTTCTTACCTTTGTAGTTACAAAAACGCTATCGCAAGGTGTCCAATAGGAGCACTATACCTGTATTTAAGTAAAAGATTAAAATACAGGTATGGCTCATGGAGTTGGGCCTAATCATGGGCATTGGAGCAGCTAGAGAACAGCAAACAAAGGCTGAGCAAAAATGGGCTGATTTTAAGTTAGCACTTAAGTATAGCAAAGCAATTCAAAAGGTAGCTGTCATGTTGGCCTTTACTGCATGGAGAATTAGAGTGCAGGAATAGGGAAGGCTTATTGCTGTTATACAATCAACAAGAGGCTGAATAAACTGGGATGATATTGGAGTTCAAGAGGTGATCGCAATGAAGCAACTTGGATTCTGAAGGGGATTGGTGGGTCTGATACTGAAAGGTATTTCCCCCATACTGAGGAATTTTGAACAAAAGACTCACAATCAGGGGTCAATCAGATTGTTGTGGAAGCTCCATCATTGATTATATTCAAGATGAGATTTTTGGTCGCTGCTGTGTTCTCTTATTCAGCTGGAATCCTCTGTCTTCCCTCCTCCTGTTGCTTTCCTAATTCTGTTAATCCAAGACAGCCACCTTTAATGTCACCAGATGTTTAACTGTGTGTGATCTTTGTCATCTCTTCACCTGACCCACTGTATAGAGGTTTGTCTTCTTGTTCCAGTGGCGTTTACTGATGCCCTGGCAGAGCCATGCCAGGCAAAGCGAATACGAAGCACTCCCGAGAGGATTGAGTTGGAAAATATCCGGGTTTCACTGGAGCGTGAGGAAGATCTCCAGGAGGTACCTGAGGAGACACTTGCAGAACACAACCTGAGCAGTGCATTTCAGCAAATCAGCCAGGAGCCAGACAGCAGGTCAGTGTGCGTGGGGGGTGGCAACTTGTATGGGGCAGGGGCAGAAAGAGTATTGTGTGAGGGTGTTAGGGGCAAAGAGTGTGTAGGGGAGACTGAGAGTGTGAGGTGAGTGGAGAGTGTGTTTGGGGTGGAGGATCAATATTGGTAGATTGGGATGATTGGCATCATTTGGTGAGAGTATGGGATCGGGTTGTCAGGGAGAGGATAGGTGTTTATAAGAGAACGGGTGTCGGAGATGCAGGGCCAAGGGAAGTGTAGGCTCCAAGAGAGAGAGAAGTGTGGTTGTCACGGGAAGACAGAGAGAGGAGCATGTCAGGGGAGAGAGAGGAGCATGTCAGGGGAGAGAGAGGAGCATGTCAGGGGAGAGAGAGGAGCATGTCAGGAGAGGGGTAGTGTTGATGCTGAGGCGGGAGGGGGGTTGTGGGTGACAGGACACAGGTTGGGGAGTGCTTTGGGAGTGGGAGAGGAGTGTCGGGAGGGGGAGTGTGGGTGACAGGGGAGGAGAGTGAGAGGGGAGGGCAGTGTTGGATTAGGCAGAGGATCAGTGTTGGGGCAAGCTGCTGGGGGAGGGGGTGTGTAGGTGCAAGGGGTAGCATTATCCACACTTCTGATGTGTGTTTATGAGCTCTCAGCCTTACTGACTTAATCAGCTACTAGTCAATTAATGCCTTCACGTAATAATCTCCTCATTTTCTAACCTCTCCCAGATCCATTCCTTCTCCATCTCCCTAACTTCCTCCAACTCCACAATCTCTGAGATATCTGTGATCCCATTTCTCTGACCTTGAGTCTTCCTGATTTTAATCACTCCTCCATTTCTGGTTGAGCCTGCAATCACATATCCAAAGATTCACAACCATTTCAATGAAGACATTTCCACTCATTTTAGTCCCGATCCTGAGCCCATGTCAATTTGTTTTAGTTTTCCTATCCAGAATAGAATAGAATATCCTTTATTATCCCATGAACTCCAGTTCAGAAGTTCAGGAATTGTAGAATCATAGAATCCTCACAGTGTGGCAACAGGCCATTCGGCCCAACTAGTCCACACCGACTCTCTGAAGACTAACCCACCCAGACCCATTCCCCCTACCCCATTACACTACATTTACCCCTGACTAATGCTCCTGAAAGCTACGAGCAATTTAACATGGCCAGTTCACCTGACCTGCACATCTTTGGATTGTGGGAGGAAACCGGAGCACCCGGAGGAAACCCACGCAGACATGGGGAGAATATGCAAACTCCACACAGACAGTCGCCCGAGACTGGAATCGAATTCTGGTCCCTGGTGCTGTGAGGCAGCAGTGCTAACCACTGAACCCAGGAGTACAGTGAAAAGTGTTTACAATGGCTGCCCCTCATGATGCCATCTTAGGTACAAGCACCAAGGTACAAATCTTGGATACATAAGAGGAATAAAAGGAAAAGTAGTAGCATTAATTACTGTGTTGAGAAAATAAGTTGGAAGTAAAATAGTTATCAGATAGTTAAAGGATTGACATTACTGTCCGGTAAAGAATTTCAAATACCAGCAACTCAGCAAGTGGTCAGATCGCCCGCACTAGGCCCCAGTCCAACGACTGTTCTGCTCTGCTCCAAGCCACCAGTGCACTCTGCACTGGCACTCAGCAGCACCAAGGTATGTTGCACTGCACCGGGGACTCTTCCATGCAATTCTGGTCTCCTTCCTATCGGAAAGATGTTGTGAAACTTGGAAGGGTTCAGAAACGATTTACAAGGATGTTGCCAGGGTTGGAGGATTTGAGCTACAGGGAGAGGCTGAACAAGAGGGCATAGGCCTAGGGTGAGAGGAGAAAGATATAAAAGAGACCTGAGGCTCAACTTTTTCACGCAGAGGGTGGTGCGTGTATGGAATGAGCTGCCAGAGGAAGTGGTGGAGGCTGGTACAATTGCAACATTTAAGAGGCACTTGGATGGGTATATGAATAGGAAGGGATTGGAGGGATATGGGCCGGGTGCTGGCAGGTGGACTAGATTGGGTTGAGTTATCTGGTCGGCATGGACGGGTTGGACCGAAGGGTCTGTTTCCGTGCTATTCATCTCTATGACTCTATGACTCCCTCCCCCTCGCTCTGCTCCGGGACCCCCTCCCCCTCGCTCTGCTCCGGGACTCCCTCCCCCTCGCGCTGCTCCAGGACTCCCTCCCCCTAGCGCTGCTCCGGGACTCCCTCCCCCTCGCCCTGCTCCGGGACTCCCTCCCCCTCGCCCTGCTCCGGGACTCCCTCCCCCTCGCCCTGCTCCGGGACTCCCTCCCCCTCGCCCTGCTCCGGGACTCCCTCCTCCTCGCCCTGCTCCGGGACTCCATCCCCCTCGCCCTGCTCCGGGACTCCCTCCCCCTCGCCCTGCTCCGGGACTCCATCCCCCTCGCCCTGCTCCGGGACTCCCTCCCCCTCGCCCTGATCCGGGACTCCCTCCCCCTAGCGCTGCATAATAACTGCTAAAAAGCAAGAAAAAAAATAGAAGACAAACAGGCAGAGCAGAGGAGCTCTGGGTGGTGTGTCCTACTCTGCCACCATCTTGCTGAAAAGTCTACAGGGGAATAACCTCTTAGTGTCGACCCCATCAAGCCCCTTCCAGGTCTTGAATGTTAATTAATTCACTTCTCATAAACCCAAGACAATATTAACCCAATAGTAGAGCCTAAGGCATTGGCGATAGTGTATTGGGACTGATAGAGGATTGGTTACTTGATAGAGAATTGGAATCATCAGGATGGTGACCTATAACTATTGAGAGTCACAGGGATCAGTGCTGAGACCACAAATTATTAACAACATATTTTCAAGACCCAGATCAGGAAAGTGAATGTACAATCTCCTAGTTTGCAGAAGACATAAAAATAAATGGCAAGGTAAGTGCTAAGGATGACACAAAAAGTCTGAGCAGGAAATAGATTAAACAAGGAGTGCAATGTGAGAAAATATGAGATTGTGCACTATAGCAGGAAGAATAGAAGTGCTGAATATTATTGAAGTGGGAAAGGTCTGCTGAAAGCTTTTGTTCAGAAGCTCATAAATCATAAAAAGCTAATACGCAATTTCAGAAGCAAATCGGGAAGGCAAATGTAATGTTGGCCTTTATTCCAAAGGGAATGGGGTATAAAAATAGGGAGGTCTTCCTAAAACAGTACAAGGCACTCGTCAGACCACACTGTGATACGAAGAAAGTATATTGTCTTTGAAGGCCAGCTAGAGAAGGACATAATATCAGAGTAAGCGGTCAGCCTATTGTAATGGAGAAAAGGAGGAATTTCCACTGAGAATTTTGAGGAATTCTTACCACAGGCAGCTGTCAAGGCTGGGTCATCAAGTAAAATCAAAAACTAGATGAACAGAATTTTAATCAGTGAGGGAATCAAGTGTTATAGACAAAAGGCAGAAAATTAAAGTTAAGGATTATCAGATTAGTCATGATCTCATTGAATGGCAGAGCAGACTCATCTACTCCTACTTGTTACAGGTTTATGGACTCAGCCTCTCATCATAGGAGAGGCCTGTCATTGCAGGGACCAATGTAGTGAACCTTTACTGTATCACCTCTAATGCAAGGATCCTCTTCTTGAAATGTGGAGACGAGAGCTGCAATATTCCAGGTGTGGTTTCACCAACATCCTGTCGATTGCAACAAGGCTTCTTCATTTCTGTCCTCCAATCCCCTCGCAATAAAAGTTAACACTTTCCTAATTGTTTTCTGTATCTGCATATCAACGTTTACAAGGTTCACACTTTTTGAAGAATATTCTGTATTTTTATTCCTACATGTAAACTTAGCATTTGCCCAGTTTCTCATCCATCTACCCCCATTTTACCCCCTCACCCGACCCAAAATTTTTTTGCATCTCTTTGCATCTTCCTTACACTGTTGTGTGTGGTCAGTAAACATAGAGACACTACTCCTGATCTCTCCATCAAATCTAAACTGGTTATAGATTGCAAATAGTTAAGGCACCAAAATTGATCCCTGTGCTCCATTAGTTACTACCTGTAAACTTGAAAAGCACCATTTATGTTCTGCTTTCGGTCTGTTAACCAATCCTCTCTCCATCTAATATATTACCCATGGTACCTTGTACTCTCATGCGTATTAACCTTTTGTCAGGCAGACCACATCTGCCATTTTAATTGTCTCAGTGTATAGGAAGATTTAAATACTCCATAATTATTACATTGCCTTTCTTATAAGCTCCAATAATTTCTTGCTAAATTCTCTGTTCAACAGTATACCTATTGTTAGGGGACTTTACACGTTTCTCTCAATTTCATTACTGACCCCTTGCTATTCCTCATTTCCAGAAATGAATGCTCTCCCCAGGTTAGATTCTTCCTTGCTAATGTCTTTCCACCATTCTTGACTATCAGGGCAATTACCCTTCCTGCTTTGTCATTTTGTGTGCCACCAACCTCATAGTCCTCCAGCCCTACACCGTCCAGTTTTACTTGCTCCTGAAGATCCACAAGCCCAGTTAGCTCGGCCAACCCATCATCTCTGCATGCTCCTGTCCCACCGAACTTATTTCCTCATACCTCAACTCCATCCTCTCCCTGTTGGTCCAGGCACTTCCCACCTACATTCGCGACACTAACCATGCCCTCCACCTCTTAAGTAACTTCCAGTTCTCTGACCCAGTGCTTTATCTTCACTATGGACATGCAGTCCTTATACGCATCCATACCCCACAAAGATGGCGCTCAGGCTCTCGACATCTTCCTCTCCAACAGACCCATCCAGTCCTCCTCCACCAATATCCTCCTCCACCTTGCCAAATTAGTCCTCACCCTTAATAACTTTTCCATTACCTCCTCCCATTTCCTCTAAATCCAGGGGGTGGCCATGGGCACTCTGATAGGCCCCAGCCACTTTGTCTGCTCTGTCGAACAGTCCCTCCTCAGTACCTACACAGGCACTGTGCCCCAACTCTTCCGCCATTACATTGATGGCTGCACTGGCGCAGCATCCTGCACTCAGGCTGAACTGGAGTAGTTCATCGACTTCGCCCACAACTTCCATCCCGCCCTCAGATTCACTTGGTCTTTCTTGGACATCTCCATCCCTCTTTCTTGACCTCTCCATTTCCATCTCTGGCGACAGACTACAGACGGACTTTTACTACAAACCCACAGACTCCCATAACTCTCTGGAACACACCTCCTCTCACCCAGTATCCTGCTAGAACTCAAACCTCTTTTCCCAGTCCTCCACCTCCATCGCATCTGCTCGGACTCACAAGCATCCCAGATGTCCACCTATTTCGAACAAAGTGCTTCCCCCCTCTGCCATCCAGACAGCCCTCCACCGCACCACCTCCATTCCTTGTTCCACTGCTCTAAACCTCCTCCCTCCAAACGCAACAAAGACAGGATCTCTCTTGTCTTCACATACTGCCCTGTCAGTCTTCACATCAAATGTATCATCCTTAAACACGTCTGCCAACTCCAACTAGACCCCACCACTAAGAACATCTTCCCCTCTCCATCCCCCCCCCCCCCCCCCTGCCTTCCACAAGGAACCTTCCCATCCCCCTTCCTTGGTTTACACCACTCCAATAAAACAACTCCAACCCCCCCCCCCCCCCCCCCCCCCCCCCC
>NC_057735.1:52957679-52960136 GCF_004010195.1 Chiloscyllium plagiosum
CTCCCCCACTCCCCCTTTATCTGCAGCACCCTTTACACCCACCCACCCCCCTCCTGAAGAAGGCTTACGTACAAAGCATTGACTCCTCCACCTCCTGACGCTGCCTGGCTTGCTGTGTTCTCCCAGCCTCCTGCCTGTCTACCTTGGATTTCAGCATCTGCAGTTTATTTTGTCTCTTTCCAAAATATTGGGTATAACCCGGTGTATTTATTTTCTAACCTTGGTCACCTTGTAACTATGTTGTATTGGTAGTTTATCTCTATTTGTACTACGAGTCCATCTATTTTATTCTGAATGCTTTCACATAAAGAGCCTTTCACGCTGCCTTTTTTTTTACTTGTTAAACCTGTAATGACCTTATTCAGTGTTATACAATTAGTATTAAATTCTTGACCCTTCCTGCCCCACATTGCACATCTTTCCTCACATCGCTATTGCTCTGTTGCTTTGGTTTTTACTTTGGACTTCTGCATCTCCCAACACCTTAACCTGCCCTGTGGATTTAACACCCTGTTTTTATGACTGTGACAGGAGGAATTTGCTGATAATGGAGCCGCATTACTTCACCAGATGCAATATAAGTGTAGATAATGATTCAGTTATCAAAATGGCCAATTGCTTCACTTTTATACTACTTTCCAGGGTAAAATAAAATCCATTAGGCTTCTTTAATAAACTCAAGTTAACCTCTTTATTATAAACAAAACATATTCTTAAAGCAAGTGGCAATGACTGGTTAACATCCAAGCTATGATTTGGAATTAAAGCTATATCCCCTTAATCCTCAACACCCAGGCAGACTCAAACAACACATAAAGACAAGTCTCTATCGAGATTGCTTTTTTCAAAAGAAAAAGCAAAATGGAGGGAAAAACGCACCCTGTGAGTTAAAAGCCTGGAAATAAAGAATATTGGATTTCCTGTCAACAAAACCAAATAGCTAGACAAAAGTGAGGACTGCAAATGCTGGAGATCAGAGTCAAGAGTGTGGTGCTGGAAAAACACAACAGGTCAGGCAGTCGATGTTTCGGGCAAATGATGAAGGGCGAAACCTTGACTGGCCTGCTCCTCGGATGCTGTCTGACCTGCTGTGCTTTTCCAGCACCACATTCTCAAGCTAAATGGCTGGCAACAATTGCTTGATAATAGGTATTCAGTTCTGATTCCAATTAACTTGGATTTGAATTATTGAGAATTGGTCATTGACCTCTTACTTCAGATGTTGCCAGGTAGACAGGTCCGGTATTTGGAACTCTTTCAGATTTCCCAGTACTTTTACGAAATGGCATTTCACGAGAGAAACTGCAGCTTCTGTTGTGCCATCTTTCCTGTCTGCATCTGCTTCGTTGAATTACTTCTCAAAAATCACCTCCTTTCCTCTAGTGAACCTGACATCAGTGTTTCAGAAATGTCTGAAGACCCTTCTTAAGGGCAGAATTTACTTGCATTTGGGAAAGAAAATGGATTTATTAAGGTTGGTCAGCATGGCTTTACAGTGTAGGTCTTACCTAATAAATTTGATTGAGTTATTTTGAGGAAGTGACTAACATGGCAGTGGATATTGCCTACGTGGACTTTATTGAAGCACTTGACAAGGTCCCTCACAGAGGGCTGGTCCAGGAGATTAAGTCAAATTGATTCCATGCTGAGTTTGGTAAGTTGGCTTGGCTGTGGAAGATAGAGGGTAGTGTGTTTTCTGGCCAGAGGTCTGTAACCAGTGGGATTCGTTAAGAATCAGTTCTGGAAACTATATATATAAACATATGTGTGTTGGGCGGCACGGTGGCACAGTGGTTAGCACTCCTGCCTCACAGCGCCAGAGACCTGGGTTCAATTCCTGCCTCAGGCGACTGACTGTGTGGAGTTTGCACATTCTCCCCGTGTCTGTATGGGTTTCCTCCGGGTGCTCCGGTTTACTCCCACAGTCCAAAGATGTGCAGGTCAGGTGAATTGGCCATGCTAAATTGCCCGCAGTGTTAGGTATAGGGGTAAAATGTAGGGGAATGGGTGGGTTGCGCTTCGGCGGGTCGGTGTGGACTTGTTGGGCCAACGGGCCTGTATCCACACTGTAATGTAATCTAATGTAATGTAATCTAAATCTAATCTATAAATTATTTGCTTGAAAATGCACAAAGATTTGTGGAGCCATGGGAGTGAAGAAAGATATCAAAATACACATCAGGATATCAATCAGTTGGAAAGTTGGGCAGAAAAATAGTAAATGGAGTCTAATTCGGACAAATGTGGTGTGATGCATTTTGTACGTCGAATGCAAGAGGAAAGTATACAGTAAATGGTAGGATCCTTTGAGGCATTGGTATACAGAGGAATTTTGGAGTCCAAATCCATAGCTCCCTGAAAGTAACAACACAAGTGGATATTCAAAGTTTGTGAGAAGATTTGTAGCTCGGGTACTCGTTGCTGTGGTTCTGTTCGCCGAGCTGGAGGTTTTTGTTG
>NC_057735.1:52962773-52992696 GCF_004010195.1 Chiloscyllium plagiosum
GCAGATGACAAGCAACATGAATTTGACTGGGACAACAGTACCATTCTAGGGCAAGCGAAACAAAGAACAGCCAGGGAATTCCTAGGAGCATGGCACTCATCCACAAACTCCATCAACAAACACATCGACCTGGACCCAATATACCGGCCACTACAGCGGACAGCTGAAACTGACAACCGGAAGCAGCAGGGAAAGGCCACTATAAATGCCGGAGGAAACACCACAGAAGCGATTCACAGGAGGCTCCCAAGCACTGAGGATGTCACCTAGACAGGGGACGAAACGGTTGCAACAAAAACTTCCAGCTCAGCGAACAGAACCACAGCAACAAGTGGATATGGCATGCTTCATTGGTTGGGACATTGAATGCAAAAATTGGAAAGTTATGTTGCACCTGTATAAGACATTAGTTAGGCCACATTTGGACATCTGGCCCACACACAGGAAGGATGTGGAGGCTTTTCAGCGGGTGCAAAAGACTAGGATGTCACCTAGATTGGAGTGTATTAGCTACAAGGAGAGGTTGGACCCACTTGGATTGTTTTTGCTAGAGCATTGGAGGCTGAGGGGTGACCTAATAAAAGTATATTATGAGAGGCATGGATAGAATGGAGTCTCTTTCCAGGGTGGAAATGTCAAATACTACAGGGGGAAATGTCAAATACTAGAGGGCATTGGGAGAGAGTGAAAATCTAATGGAGATGTGAGAGGAAAGTTTTTTACACAGAGATTGGTAGATGACTGGAACGCACTGCCAAGGGTAGCAACACTTACAATAGCAAAGTTCAAGAGACATTCAGATAGACACATGGAAAGGCAGGGAGTAGTGAGATACGGACCATGTGTGGGCAGGGGGGATTTGTTTAGGATGGCATCATGTCTGGGCAGAAACTGAGCTGAAAATGTGTTGCTGGAACAGCGCAGCAGGTCAGGCAGCATCCAGGGAACAGGAGAATCGACGTTTTGGACATAAGCCCTTCTTCAGGAAGACATGGTGGGCCAAAGGGCCCATTCTTGTACTCTACTGATCTATATTCTGTATTAACAGCTGTGTTCCAGCATATGTTAACTCTCCCCTCTGCTGATGCCCACAATGTGTCTAGCTCTGAGTCCAAGTTGTAGTAACTGCTGCAGACCTCGTATCAAGATTGCAACGTATTTGTGGCTCATCACCATTTCTGCCATATCTTTCTGACCATATTTATTGAAATGTTCACTTGGTTATGAATCTTGGAGATGGAGTAGACTCACCATCCCTGAGCTGCAAACAGTCAGAAAGAGCAATCCTTGATTCTCTGTCTCCCTCTTTCTCCTCCTTCAGACTTTCTTTAAAATACACCTTTAGTCGTCTTACCTAATAACCCCTTGTCTGGCTTGGTGCTGGATCTTATTTCAGAATGTTGCTGTGTAGCACATTGCGACATTTTGTTTCATTAGAGATACTTTATAAATATAAATGTTGTTCATTGGAACCTCCCTGTTCATTCTTTTATGTGTTGATTATAAATTGGGTTGAAAAGAGCATACCTGTTTTGTTTAACCCTATCTAGGTCCATTGAGCTATGCCTGAGAACATCCTAGTCCTGTAGGGTATTGACGAATCACATAAGGTTTCTGGCCGGTTGAGTTAAATTCCTGCCGGCTCCCACCTGCTCCTGCCCTTTGGAATCTGATCACAATTGAGGCTGTCTCATGACTGGGCAGGAATACCTGGTCCTGTCTGGTTGTGTCTAATTCCTGTCTGGTGTTGTCTAGTTAAGATAATACGATCATAAGATACAGGAGAAGAATTTGGTCATTTAGCCCATTGAGTTTGTTCCATCATTCAACCATGGTTTGTAGATCTCTTAATAATATTCTCCTGCCTTGATCCCTTACCAATCAAATCTTAATTACCAATGTGTCTTAATTACCAATGTGTCTTAAGTACACTCAATATCTTGGTCTCCAGAGTCTGCTGCAGAAATGAGTTCCAACAGCACCACCCTCTGGCTGAAGAAATCCCTCCTCATCTGAGTTCTAAGAGGTCATCCTTCCACTCTGAAACTGTGCTCCCGGATCCTAGTAAACATCTCCACATTTACTCTATCTAGGCCCCTCAGTATTCTGTAAGTTTCAATCAGATCTCCCCCCTCCGCACCTCCCATCCTTCTAAAATCCACTGAGTACAGACCCAAAGTCTTCAATCGCTTTTCATTCCTGGAATTATTCTTGCAAACGCCCTCTGGACCCCCTCCAAAGCCTTCAGATGTGGGGTCCAAAACTGCTCAAAATATTCCAAAGACAATCTGACCAGAGCCTGATAGAGCCTCAGCAGTACATTCCTGCTTTTGTATTCTAGTCTTCTTGAAATCAATGCTAACATTGCATTTGCCTCCCTCACCACCAGCTAAACCTGCACGGTAACCTTTCCTGAACTCGAACTTCCAAGTCCCTTTCTGCTTCAGATTGCCGACGATTTTCCCCATTTAGAAAATAGTTGACCAAGGTGCATAACATCATACTTTCTCACATTGTATTCCATCTCCTAGCTTATCCAAGTCCTTATACAGTCTCCTTGGTTCCTCAATGCTACCTGTCCCTCCATCTGTCTTTGTGCCACCTGCAAACTTCATAACAATGCCCTCAGTTCTTTCGTTCAGATCATTAATGTAGAATGTGAATAGTTGTGGTCCTAGCAGGATCTCTGAGGACCTCTGTTAGTCTGTTAGAAAGCCTCTCTTTTTTTCCCCTACTGTCTGCCTTCTGCCAGACAGCAAGTCCGTGTCAGTGCCTTGCCCCAAACACCATGGTTTTGCAGCCTCCTGCCTAACACCTTGTCAAAGGCCTTTTGGATATCCAAATGGATCCCAGCCACTGGCTCTCATTTTTCTAACTTGCTTGTTACCTCCTGGAAAGTATTCTAACAGATTTGTCAGGCATGACCTCCCTTATAAAGTCATGATTGGATTAGATTAGATTCCGTACAGTGTGAAACAGGCCCTTCGGCCCAACAAGTCCACACCGACCTCCGAAGAGCAACCCACCCAGACCCATTCCCTACATTTACCCCTTTATCTAACACTATGGGCAATTTAGCATGGCCAGTTCACCTAACCTGCATATTTTTGGACTGTGGGAGGAAACCGGAGCACCCGGAGGAAACCCACGCAGACACGGGGAGAATGTGCAAACTCCACACAGTCAGTCGCCTGAGGCTGGAATTGAACCTGGGTCTCTGGCGCTGTGAGGCAGCAGTGCTAACCACTGTGCCGCCCACTGACTCAGCCCTTTTTTACCATGCATTTCCAAGTACTCTGCAATCTCATCTTTAATAATGGACTCTAAAATCTTACCAATGACCAAGTTCAGGCTAATTGGCTTGTAATTCCTTACCTTCTGCCTCCCATCCTTCTTAAGCCGATGTATTACATTAGGTATTTTCCAGTCCTCTAGGACCCACCCTGACTCCAGTGATTCCCGAAAGATCACCACTAATACCTCTACAATCTCCCCTGCTGTTTCCTTTAGAAGCCTGGTGTGCAGTCCATGAAATCCAGGTGATTTATCCACCTTTAGATCTTCACCTTCACCTTAGTGATGACCATTATACTCATCTCTGCTCCCTAACTCTCTTGAAGTTCTGGTATACTATTGGTGTCTTCTGCTTTGAAAATGATGCCAAGTCAAGTTGCCTGACCAGACCATAGGGCTGCTCTCTCATCAGAAAGAGGTGATTGGTGGTGATTTAACCTGAGGGCCACCGCACTTTAGGATAGGCAAGAGGTTAAGAAGGAGAGTCCTTCATGGTAACCTCAGCCAGCATGGGAATTGAACTCATGCTGTTGGCATCACACAGGTTCACAAACAAACCATCCAGCCAAGTGAACTAAACCAAATGTGCAAAGTACCCATTCAGTTTCTCCACCATTTTCTTGTTCCCCATTACTACTTCTCCAGACTCATTTTTCAGCGATCCAATATTAAAAAAAACTCTTGCTATCATCTTCTATATTTCTAGCTGTCTTACTCTCATATTTCAGCTTCTGCTCCTTTATAGCTTTTTTAGTTATCATCTAGTTTTAAAGGCTTCCTAGTTTGGGCGGCACGGTGGCACAGTGGTTAGCACTGCTGCCTCACAGCGCCAGAGACCCCGGGTTCAATTCCCGCCTCAGGCGACTGACTGTGTGGAGTTTGCACATTCTCCCCGTGTCTGCGTGGGTTTCCTCCCACAATCCAAAGATGTGCAGGTCAGGTGAATTGGCCATGCTAAATTGCCCGTAGTGTTAGGTAAGGGGTAAATGTAGGGGTATGAGCTTCGGTGGGTCGGTGTGGACTTGTTGGGCCGAAGGGCCTGTTTCCACACTGTAAGTAATCTAATCTAATCCTCTGCCTTCCCACTCATCTTCACCACCACTCCTTTTTACTTTTATGCTGTCCCTGACTTCCCTTGTCAGCCGTGGTTGCTTCATCTTCCCCTTGAAATGTTCCTTCTTCCTTGGGATGGGTTTCTGCTGTCCTTTCTGAATTACCCCCAGAAACCCCTGCCATCGCTGCTCCACCATCTTCCCTGCTCGGCTCCCCTTTCAATCAACTCTGGCCAGCTCCTCCCTCATGTCTTTGTTCTTACTTTAACTCAATTATAATCTGATTCCAGCTTCTCTCTCTCAAACTGCAGGATGAATTCTATCATATAATGGTCACTGGCCATATACTTGTTGTTCACCTTCAAGTCAGCCACTTTACACATCATCAAATCCAGAATTGTCTGTTCCCCAGTGGGCTTTGTCACAAGCTACCACAAAAACCATGTTGTGGACATTCCACAAATTCCTTTTCCTGGGATCCACTACCAACTTAATTTTCCCAGGCCACCTGTACATTGGAGTCTCCCAGGAATATTGTGATCGTGCCTTTCTTCCATGCCTTTTCTATCTCCTGACTCATTTTCTTCCCCCTGTACTGACTACTGCTAGCAGGCCGTATAATAGTTCCCATGAGGGTCTTTTTTTCCTTCACAGTTCCTCAACTGTATCTGCACAGATTCTACACCTTTCGACTTTAATCACTTCTTGTTATCGAGTTAATTTCATTTCTTACTAATAAGGCAACTGTGCCTCCTCTGCCTATCTACCTGTCCTTTCGATAGGATGTGCATCCTTGGATATTTACTTTGCAGCCCTAATCACCGTGCAGCGACATCTCGGTGATGCCCACAACATTATACCAGCCAATTTCAATCTGCACTGCAAGCTCATTTACCTTGTTTCATATATTCTGTGTGCATTTACGTACAGCACCCTCAGTCCTGCATTAACTGCTCCCCCTCCTCATACTTGTCCCCTTTCTGACATTCCTGAAGTGAGATTCCTGAGTTTTTCCATACTCTCTGTCTTAATACTTGTTATTGAAACTAATAAGCTTTGCTGATCCCAACAACCCCCTTTAAGTTTTCCCTTAATTTTCCGTACACTGACCCCATTGCTCCCCTCCTCCGCTATTCAATTCAAAGCTCAATCCACAGCTCAAATTGTGAGATTCACCAGGACTCTGATCCCAGTATGTTTCAGGTGCAGCCTGTCCCATCAGAACAGCTGCCTCCTTCCCAGTACTGGTGCCAGTGTCCCATGAATTTGAACGGTCTTTCCCACACTAATCTTTGAGCTACCTTTCTGTCTCAGCTTTTCAATTTAGCTGCTAGCTGATCATATTCCCTCAGCAGAACTTCTTTCCTCTTTCTAACGATATTGTTAGTACCTCCGTGAATCACAACAACCCTTCCCCAGCCAAGTTCCTCTCCTGCCCAAATGATATGCTGAACCTGGACACCAGGCAGGCAATACAGCCTTCAGGACTGTCAATCCAGGCCACACAGCACAATGTCTATCCCCCTGTCTATATTATCCCTGATTAAATTTCTTTTCCTTTTTTTCCTCCCTCTTGAATGGCTCCGTGCCCCATGGTGCTGTGGTCAGTTTGCTCATCCTCACTACAGTTTCTGCTGTCATCCACACACAGAGCAAGAATCTCAAACCTGTTAGACTAGCTCAAGGGCTGATGCTCCTTCAGCACTACCTCCTGGATCCCTCTACCATCACTGTGTCCAGTTCCTGTCTGCTTATGTTTAACTCCTGTCTCCTACCATCCGGTTCTGCCTCATTCCTGTCTGAGATTATCTCATTCCTGCCCAGTCATACCTCCTAGGTGCTCTCGGGTGTACCTAATTCCTACCTGGTGCAGGCTCGTTATGCCTAATTCCTATCTGAGATTATTTTGTGCCAGTCATATCTGATGTTTTCTGATTGTATCTATTTCCTGTCAGGTGCCATATGGTTACGTCTGTTCCCTGTTTGGTTGTGTCTAATTCCTGTCTTGTTGTGTTGAATTCCTGTCTGGTTATATCCATTGTTGAGAGTATATTGCTGGAAAAGCACAGCATGTCAGGCAGCATCCAAGGAGCAGGAAAATCGACGTTTTGGGCCAGAGCCCTTCATTCCTGATGGAGGGCTCTGGCCCGAAACATCGATTCTCCTGCTCCTCGGATGCTGCTTGACTTGCTGTGCTTTTCCAGCAATACACTCTCAACTCTGATCTCCAGCATTTGCAAACCTCACTGTCTCCTGGTTATGTCTATTTCCTGTCTGGTGCTGTCTTGTTATGTCTGTTTCCTGTCTGGTTATTTCTATTTTCTGTCTGGTGCTGTCTGGTTGTGTCTAATTGCTGACAGTTCCCACCTGTTTCTGCCCTTCCATATCTGATCATATTTGAGGCTATCTCTTTCTTTCCCGGTCATATCTGTATGGTGTGATATGATATTATGTAATTTCTGTCTGGTTGTGTCTGATTCTAAATAGGTGCTGTCTGATTATGTCAAATTCCTGTCTTAATGTTGACTGCCTGGTTCTGTCTCATTCGTGTGTAGTGCTTTCTGATTGTTTATTCAGAGTCATAACAACTCATCCATGTCGACGAGATATCCTAGCCCAATCAAGTCCCACCTGCCAGCACCCGGTCCGTATCCCTCCAAATCCTTCCTATTCATGTACCCATCCAGATGCCTTTTGAATGTTGCAATTGTACCAGCCTCCACCACATCCTCTGGCAGCTCATTCCATCCATGTACCACCCACTGCGTGAAAAAGTTGTCCCTTAGGTCTCTTTTATATCTTTCCCCTCTCACCCTAAACCTTTTAATTCTGGACTCCCCCACCCCAGGGAAAAGACTTCATCTATTTATCCTATCCATGCCCCTCATGATTTTATAAAACTCTACAGCCCTCGGCCTCCAACGCTCCAGGGAAAACAGCCCCAGCCTGTTCAGCCTCTCCCTATAGCTCAAATCCTCCAACCCTGGCAACATCCTTGTAAATCTTCTCTGAACCCTTTCAAGTTTCACAACATCTTTCCGATAGGAAGGAGACCAGAATTGCACGCAATATTCCAACAGTGGCCTAATCAATGTCCTGTACACCCGCAACATGACCTCCCAACTCCTGTACTCAATACTCTGACCAATAAAGGAAAGCATACCAAATGCCGTCTTCACTATCCTATCTACCTGCGACTCTACTTTCAAGGAGCTATGAACCTGCACTCCAAGGTCTCTTTGTTCAGCAACACTTACAGATAAGTGTATAAGTCCTGCTAAGATTTGCTTTCCCAAAATGCAGCACCTCACATTTCCTGTCTGCTTGTGTCTTATGCTTGTATTGTTGTGTCTAATTTTGATCTAGTGCAGTCTGGCTGTGTCTCATTCCTTTCTTGTGTTGAAAGCCTGACTCCAGGTGTCAGTTTGTGTTTAATTAGAGTCTAGTGCTGTCTGATTGTGTCTAACTCCTGTCTGAGATAAGCTCGTTCCTACCCAGTCATGTCTAGTGCTGCCTGGTTTAAACCATACAATCCCTACAGTGTGGAAACAGGCTGTTGGATCCAATGAATCCACACGGACCCTACAAAGAGCATCCCATCCAGACCCATCCCCTATCCTATTCCTGTAACCCTGCATTTCCTGTGGCTAAAGTGTCTAGTTCTGATTGCCTCATTATTGGGAGGATGTAGTTGCTTTGGAGAGGGTGCACAGGAGATTTACCAGGATGCTGCCTGGATTGGAGGGTTTGTTTTATGAAGAGAGGTTGAGTGAGCTAGGGCTTTTCACACTGGAGAGGAGGAGGAAGAGAGGTCACTTAGTAGAGGTGTGCAAGGTTGTGAGAGGCATAGATAGAGGAGATAGCCAGAGACTTTTCCCCATGGCAGAAATAGCTGTCAGAAGGGGTCATAATTTTAAGGTAATCGGAGGAAGGTTTAGGAGAGATGTCAGAGGTAGGTTCTTGACACAGAGAGTGGTGGTATGTGGAATGCACTGCCAGCAGTGGTAGTAGAGTCAGATACATTAGGGAGATTTAAGCAACTGCTGGACAAGCACGTGGACGGCAATAAATTGAGGGGAGTGTAGGTTATGTTGATCTTAAATTAAGATAAATGCTTGGCACAACATCATGGTACTGTACTGTTCTGTGTTCTAAAGCACCTAACCTACCTATTCCTGAACAATATGGGTATTTTGCATGGCCAATTCACCTAACTTGCACATCCTTGTGCTGTGAGAGGAAACTGGAGTATCGGGTGGAAACCCACACAGACAAACTCCACACAGACAGTCACCCAAAGGTGGAATTGAATCCAAGTCCCTGGCACTGTGAGGCAGCAGTGCTCACCGCTGAGCCACACTGCTGCCCCAAAGTAAAGATGGCAGCCTCACAGCATCATTGCTAAGATTAGCTTTCAATTAATCAACTGAATTTAAATTCCATGAGCTGCTGTGGGATTTGAACATTAGCCTGAACCTCTAGATTCCTAGTCATTACCATTACCCCACCATCCCCCTGTATCTAATTCCTGTCTGATTCTTGTCTTGTACCATCTGGCTGTGTCTAATCCCTGTCTCATTGCCTCTAATTCCTATCTTGATGTTATCAGGTTATCTGTTTCATGACTGGTGCCACTTGATGCTGTCCTTTGGAACTTGATCATTTCTGAGGTTATCTATTCCTGCCTTGTCAAAACTGGTGCTGTCTGGTTATATCTAGTTCCTGAACAATATGGGTAACACCAATGTAATTTATTGTATCCGTTGCTCCTGCTGCGGTCTCCTCTACATTGGGGAGACAGAACACCTGCTTGCAGAGCCCTTCAGAGAACATCTCCAGGACACCCGCACCAATCAACCACACTGCCTCGTGGCCAAACACTTCAACTCCTCCTCCCACTCTGCCGAGGACATACAATCCTGGGCCTCTTCCACTGCCACTTCCTAACCACCTGACCCCTAGAGGAAGAACACTTCATCTTCCGCCTCAGGACCCACCAACCCTGTGGCATCAATGTGGATTTCACCAGTTTCCTCATTTCCCCTCCCCCCACTTATCCCAGATCCAACCTTCCAACATGACACTGCCCTCATGACCTGTCCCACTTGACCGTCTTCCTTCCCACCCTCCTCTCTGACCTATCACTATTACCTGCACCTCCATCTACCGAGTGCACCTTCCCCCAGCCCCACCCCTCTCCCATTTATCTCACCACCCCCTTGGCTCACAAGCCTCATTCTTGATGAAGAGCTTCAGCCCGAAACGTCGATTCTCCTGCTCCTCGGATGCTGCCTGACCTGCTGTGCTTTTCCAGCACCACACTCTTGAATTTGATCTCCAGCATCTGCAATCCTCACTTTCTCTGTGTATCTAGTTCGTGTCTAGTGCTTTTCCGTTCTGTCTAATACCTGTCTGGTGCTGTCTGGTTGTATCCTCTTCCTGGCTGGTTTGTCTACTTTCTGCCTGGTGCTGTCTAGTTGTGTCTGATTCTTGTCAGTCATTGTCTAATCCCTGCCTGTGATTCCTCTCCAGTCATATGTGGTACTGTCTGCTTGTGCCTAATTCCTGTCTTATTTTGTCTGTAATGCTTCATTTATGTTCTGTCTCATTGTATTTTACAATTAAAACATCCCAAATGCTTCACAGGAGCAATCCAAATGTATAACACTGAACCCAGAAGGTAGTAGATCAGATGATCTGCAACTTTTAAAAGGAAGTTGAGTGCCTGAAGGGAATGGGGTTTGGGAAGTGCTTAGCAGCTCAGAAACCAAAGGCACGGCTATTAATGGTGGTGTAATTCAAATTTGTTGTGTTTAGATCTTTCTTGCTCAGTTTATGTTTTTCCTGTTCAGTTATTTCAAACTGTGTCTCACCCAGTCTGGCTCCTATTTAGATATTTATGACTGTCTCTCACCCTGTCTGGCTCCTATTTCCTTCTTTCTGACTGTCTTGTTTGTATACCACCTTATATTGGTTCTTCTTAGTAGTTTCTGACTGTCTCAACCTGTTTGATCGGGTCTGACCATATCTCACCACCTGGTTTAGTAAGTTTCTGACTGTATCTCACCCTGTCTAGTTCCTGTTTGGTAGTTTTTGACTGTATCTCACCCTGTCTAGTTCCTGTTTGGCTCCTATTTAGAGACATAGAGATCTGCAGCACAGAAAAAGGCCCTTTAGCTCATTATGTTTGTGCCACTCAATAACAATCCCCTGACTTGTCCTGAATGTATAAGTATCAAAGTGCACATCGAAATACTTCTTCAATGTTCTGACGGTTTCCTACCCTCCCACCCTTATAGGCAGTGAGTTCCAGATTCCCACTACCCTCTGGGTGAAAAACATTTTCCTCACATCCCCTCTTCACCTTCTGTCCCTTGAAACTATTTGAGAGAGACCCAACCAATTATTGATTTATTTAGTCGTGCAGTTTTTATTTGCACCCACCATCTTCTTTCTATGTCGTACCTGGACATGGTGTCCCAGCCAAGGTGGAGGTTTAGCAAAAACAACTTGCCTGCTTTCAAATTTTATCCCTCTAAAAATAAATATCACCGCTCAGTTTGTTTTTGTTATGGCCTTACTAACCTGCACACAACTTCTATTCATTAGTAGATTGATTTGCACTTCAAAATGTCTTTGTTCCTCCATGCTACCACTACTAAGACTCACGCTTAAGTAGTGTGGCTTTCCTGTTCATACTGAGACATGCTACCTCACATTTCTGTGTTGAATTTCATTTGCTAAATATTTGTCCATTCTGCAAGTTTATTAACATGCCTCTGAAAATTGTTGTAGTCCTCCTCAGTACTCAGACTCTTCCCAAAACTGCTGTATCATCTGCTTTTGATGTAAAAATTGTGCTTTTGATGTAAAGTCCAGTTGTGTGTGACCTTGCCTCGCTCTGTCTGGTTCCTGTGACTCTGTTAGAGTTCCGCGTGGATTTATCTACTGCCTTTTGAGTTGTGCTGAACACTCGACCATACAAACAGCTTACAAAAGTTTCTCTTTGGATTTAGTTGCAGCAGCTCTGAGTACGAGATGGAAGATGAGGATGAGGAGGTGGAGGAAGATGAAGAAAATGCACTGGTTCCCTCAGACCTGGGTGGTGTCCCCTGGCTGGAAGCTGTGAGGATTCATCGGTTACTGAAGGGTGACCTGGATGGAGACACTGAGCCTGAAGATGAGGAGCAATCTGAATCGAGTTACGGTGAGTGAGTTTGTGTGACCAGGAGAGGGTCTGTTGTTGACTTGATTATAATCTCATACAGAGACACACGAAGCCCCACCCTGTGAAGCCTGCAGGAGGCAGCCTGGCCTTTTGAGTGACCATGTGACTAGGTTGAAGCAGCTAGTTCCATGTGTGACACCTGAGGGTCTTTGAGGGGACTCCACGTTCCAACATGTTCTTAAAAAGTCATGAATAGAAGACATAAAGCTAGTGGAGGAAAAGACTTGGGGGATAAATTACTCAAGGGACAGGTGTCGGGGGTAAACTAACAGTGGCAATAGGGTTTGGGGATTCATTACTGGAGGGAAAGATATTGGGGTAAATTACAGTGGCAATAGGGTTTCTGGAGGGACAGTATTCATGAGGTAAATTATGAATGAAATGATGGCACAAGTGGAGACCATTGTGCCCATCGAGCCCATGCGAGTTCTCCACAGTCCAATCCAGTCATTGAGTAACTGTCCTATTTTCTGTTGATGTCATTTGCTTCTCCAATTCCACCATCTTCATTGGCAGCAAATTCCACAGCACTACCACCACCACTGCAGAAAGTCTCCCTGCCATCATCCCCCACCATGCCCCATGTCTCTGTGTCTCTCTCTATAATACATTTTTCTTGCCATTTGTCTGGCTGCTGCTTATCACTGTCCTATTGTATCAGTTGGTATTATTCCTCATTATACTTATGATTTTTAACAATGAAGACGACAATGGAACTACTTCCATTCCCCCTCCCACTGCCTCTCCCACATGTCCATCCTAAGCCTACTTCATTGCCACAGTGAATCAGACCACAAATAAGGAACAACACCTTATTTTCTGCCTGGGCAGCCTACGGCCCAGAGGATTTAACACTGAGTTCTCTAATTTCAACTAACTCTTCCAGCCCCGCCTCCTTCCTTCTATTCCACCTACTGACCCTTTCTTCCAGCTACTAACCGGATTCATCCCTCCCGTCGACTAACCAGATCGTATCCACTCCCTGTGTTCACCTATCACTACCTCACCATTCTGCTACTCTCCCCACCCCATCCCCGCCCCTCCCTCTTTATCTGTAGCTGCCCCTACCCTACATCTAGTCCTGAAGAAGGGTTATACCCATCAGGAATTCAATGCTAAGTCCTCCAGGCTGAAGGGTGCCCAGGCGGAAGATGAGGTGTTAGAACCTAGATTAGGATAGCACGGTACAGGTCATTCGACCCGCAAAGATTGTGCTGACCTTTTATCGTACTCTAACATCAAACTAACCTCCATTGTACTATCATCCATGTGCCTATCCAAGAGTCACTTAAATGTCCCGAATGTATCTGACTCTACCACCACTGCTGGCAGTGCATTCTACACGCCCACCACTCTCTGTGTAAAGAACCGACCTCTGACATCTCCCCTAAACCTTCTGTCAATCGCCTTAAAACTATGACTCCCTTGTGACATCCATTTCTGCTCTGGGGAAGTCTCTGGCTATCCAATCTATCTGTGTCTCTCATCATCATGTACACCTCTATCAAGTCACCTCTAAACCTTCTTCACTTCAATGAGAAAAACGCTAGCTCCCTCAAACTTTCTTCATAAGACATTCCCTCCTGTCCAGACAGCATCCTGATAAATCTTCTTTGCACCTTCTCTAAAGCTTCCACATCTTTCCTATACGGAGAGGACCAGACATGAACACATTATTCCAAGTGTGGTCTATAGAGCTGCAGCATAACCTTGCGGCTCTTAAACTCAATCCCCTTGCTAATGAAAGCTAACACATCATATGTCTTCTTAACAATCTGGTTGGCAACTTTGAGAGATCTGTGGATATGGATCCCAAAATCCCTCTGTTCTTCCACACTGCCAAGAATCCTGCCTTTAACCCTGTATTCTGCATTCAAATTCAACCTTCCAAAGTGAATCACTTCACATTTTTCCGGGTTGAACTCCACCTGCCACTTATCAGCCCAGCTCTGCACCCTGTCAATGTCCTCTTGCAACCTACAACAGCTCTCTACACTATCCACAACACCACCAACCTTCATGTCGTCGGCAAACTTGCTAACCTACCCTTCCACTTCCTCATCCGAGTCATTTATAAAAATCACAAAGAGCAGAGGTCCTAGAACCCTGTAGAGCACCACTGGTCACTGAGCTCCAAGCTGAATATTTTCCATCTGTCTTCGATGAGCCAGCCAATTCTGTATCCAGACAGCCAGATTTCCCTATCTCAAGTCTCCTTACTTTCTGAATGAGCCTACCATGGGGAACCTTATCAAATGCCTTGCTAAAATCCATGTACACCACATCTAGTGTTTTGCCTTCATAAATGCATTTTGTCACATTCTCAAAGAATTCAATAAGGTTTATAAGGCATGTCCTACCCCTCACAAAGCCATGCTGATTATCTCTAATCAACCTATGGTTTTCCACATAATCATAAATCCTGTCTCTCAGAATCCTCTCCAATACATTGCCCACCATAGACGTAAGACTGACTTCTTGAACTGCTGCAGTCTTTAGGGTGCTGTCTGGATACAGAATTGGCTGGTGCATAGAAGACAGAGCGTGGTGGTTGGTGGAAAGTATTGAGCTTGGAGTTCGGTGACCAGTCATTTTCCATGGGGATTGGTTCTGGAACCTCTGGTCTTTGTGATTTTTATAAATGACTTGGATGTGGAAGTGGAAGGGTGGGTTAGTCAGTTTACCAATGACATGAAGGTTGATGGAGTTGTGGATAATGTGGATGGCTATTGTAGGTTGCAACAGGACATTGATAGGATGCAGGACTGATAATTGGAAGATGGAGTTCAACCTGGTAAAGTGTGAAGTCATTCACTGTGGAAGGTCAAATTTGAATGCAGAATACAAGGTTAAAGGCAGGATTCATGGCAATATGGAGGAACTGAGGGATCCTGGGGTCCATGTCAATAGATCCCTCAAAGTTGCCACCCAGGTTGACAGGTTTGTTCAAAAGGCATATGGTATGTTGATTTGCATTAGCGGGGGATTGAGCTTAAGAGCCATGAGGTTATGCTGCAGTTCTATAGAGCCCTGGTTAGACCCAACTTGGAATATTGTGCCAGTTCTGGTCACCTCATTAAAGGAAGGATGTAGAAGCTTTAGAGAGGATGCAGAGGAGATTTACCAGGATGCTCCCTGGACTGGGGGGCAGGTCTTACGAAGAAAGATTAAGGGAGCTAAGGCTTTTCTCATAGGAGTGAAGAAGGATGAGAGGTGACATGATAGAGGTGTACAAGATGATGCGAGGCACAGATAGAATGATAGACATAGATGTTTCCCCAGAGCAGAATTGGCTATCAGGAGAGGGCATAATTTTAAGGTGATTGGGAGAAGTTTTAGGGGAGACGTCAGAGGTACGTTCTTTACTCAGAGAGTAGTGGGCGTGTGGAATGCACTGCCAGCAGTGGTAGTAGAGTCAGATACATTAGGGATTGTTAAGCAACTCTTGAATAGGCCATAGATGACAGTAAAATGAAGGGTATGTAGGTTAGTTTGATCTTAGAGTAGGATAAAAGTTCGGCACAACACCAAGGGCAGTGGTGTACTGTTCAATGTTCTATGTTCTGGCCAACATTTCTTTCTTGGTCCCTCTGTAGTGCTCCAGTGAGACTCAGTGCAAGTTGGAAGATCAGCATCTCATTTTCCACTTGAGGACCCTACATCTTCAGGACTCAATATCAAGTTCATTCATTTGGAAGCAGAACACTTCCTTACATTTCCTTTTCCCATCCTCACAGCCTAGATCCTGACATCACATGGTCTGATTTCAGCACAGCCAATCCACTTATACAGGCTGTTATCACATCTTTAGCTTCTCTTCTTTATTAGTTTATTATTAACCATCCCTCTGTTTGCCTACCTTTTTCTCACTGTTTTCCCCTCTCTTTCTCTAGAGTCCCTCTCTAATTATCGTTCACTCCTTTTCTCCCCTCCCCACATCAGTATAAATGCCACCTTTCCCAGCTCCTATCTATCAGTCCTGAAGTGAGCTTGAAATGTTGACTTTGTTTTCTCTCCACTGATGCTGGCATACCTGCTGAGTTTCTCCAGCAATTTCTGTTTATGTTTCAGATCTCCAGCATCCACAATTCTTTGTTTTATGTTATAATAGGCGGTAACTGTGGTTAGCTATAGTAACCTGTTTTATTGTCCCTTTCCCGTTTTAAACAAGAGTGTTTCATTGGCAGTTTTTCTATCCACTCGGATGTTTCCAGAATGTAATGGTGCTTGAAGTTTTACTACTAGTACATCTATCTATAACTTCCTTTAATATCCTTGGATGCATCCCATCAGGTCCTGGAAACTTGATCGTTTGCTAGATTAGTTTTTCCTCATACATTTTCACTAGCAATGGTTACTGTACTTACTTCTCTTCCGTTTATTCCTTGTTTTTTATCATCACTGTCATGGAGTGCTCCCCATGAATCCACTTCATTCCCCTCGATCTGATCCAGCAATTCCTTGTGTTAGGAGCACATTGATTGAGGAGGTTCTCCTGAACATCTTTCAGAAATTCCGCCCCCTCCTTGCCCTTTACTCCCTAACATTAGCAGCTGATACTTAGGTTTCACGTTGGACAAACAGCACAAACACTCATTTGAGCCAGTCAGCCAATGCCAGGGGTTACTCTGCTCCTCTTGAGACTTCTGCAATCTTTTATTATCATCGCCATCTATTCTTTTCTGTTATGTGTTTGTACAACTTCCCCTTAATTACCTCAGCAAGATTTGTTTCAATCATCACTCTCTGGGGAAGATGTTTCCTCTAAATTCCCTGCTGGATTTCTTGATGTTTATTTTAGATGGACAGCCTTTAGTTCTGCTTTTCCCCACAAGAGGAGACAATCCTTCTGTGAGCTCTATTAGATCACCCCCCCCCCCCCCACCCCCACCCCAGCCTTCTGCTTTCAACAAAGAGCCAAAGGTTGTTCGTTATTCCTTAAAAATGCTCAGTTAATTGACTCAATTTAATTAAAATAATTGATGTCCCCGATGTCACCACTCTATAGGTCATGTACATATCAGTACATAAAGTAGCTCCTTTCTCTTTCTGTCACTATTTGAAGCCCTTAGATCATCCCACAATGTGACTATCCTTGTAATGCTTCTCTGCTATAACGAAATGGAGTCTGCTTTTGCCCCTCTTACGATTTTTCCAACACTTCCCTAATTATTATTCATATGCCACATCCTTTCTCTCCTTTCCTAATGTTGTTTTATTGAGTGTTTTATTAACACTCTCACTATCCGTAGATATTAAGTGCCCAGTTCTCACCGTTACTTACCCCCGGGGTTATTCTGCAGGAGGGAACAATTACTTTGAGAAAGAAGGGAGTTACTGCGCGGGAGAGAGGAGGTTACTCTGCGAGAGAAGGGACTTATTCTGCAGGAGTGAGGCTATCACTCTGCAATTCAGTTGAGGTTACTCTGTGGGAGAGGGGAGCAACCCTGCAGGAGAAGAGAGGAATCCTGCAAGAGGGGGTTACTCTGAGGGAAGGAGTGTTACTCTGTGGGAGGGAGACAGTTTGGGGGATTACTCTGCAAGGAGGGGTTATCTTGTGGGAGAGAGAAGGTTACCCTGTAGGAGGGGTTAATCTGTGGAAGAGAGGGTGTTAAATTACTGGAGAGAGGGGTTTACTCTGTGGGAGAGGGTAACTGTGCAGGAGGGAGGGAGGGAATTGCTCTGGGGGCATTACGATGATTAGTGACTGTTGATTTCCTGTTCAGGCGATATTGTGTACCTTACTGTATTCCTCCTGTATCTCCACCTGGTGAGATGTCAAATTGTACACTGTGACGTCTTCCTGTGTAGTTGCTGCAATAATTCTTCTCCATAACATTGTGGTTCGGGATAAATCTGAGGACATAGTGAATTAAGGAAGTTTGAGTATGACCTCCTGGGATAGCTCCTGAGTTAGCATTTGTCACAGGGGAGATTGGGAAGAATCTGTAGCCTGTTTTTCAAAGTTGATGTCCTCAGAACGGGTGCATGATCAAGGTGTCAATGTTTCAGAACCTGGGGAATTACAGCCTCCATCAGTCTGTCTGATAGTGTGTTGGCAGGTGGGCTCTCAGTAAAGGTTGACTGTGATGGGCAGAGAAGTGTTGGCATCCCCTTGTTGGAGTGGAGTAGGAGCTGGATGGGATGACCGCTCCAGTCTCTGCTCAGACTGAGATCGAGCTTGTTCCATCCTCTAGCTGGGGTTCTCATCAGCAGGTCCTGGCCTGATAGATGGCTGGCTCAGTTGATAGCTAAAGAATGTTATGGAGGTTGACCCAGCATCATTGTACCTTCTGACTCCAGTACCTGACCAGTCAACCATACGCAGTCCGACTGCTGCAGCTTAACAACCATGTCTGTACAGGTCCCAGGAAGCAGTGTCAGAGATGGCCTCAAACTGCCTGTGTCCTTTCCCTAATAGCAGGAGGGTGCAGTGGCCAATACTGGGGCAAATGACAGCAACTGAAGCAATCACCAGATTCCCCAGCCCTTGTTCTGGTCCAATTCACCTTGGGAAGTATACCCCATTCTGGGCAGATTGACCAATAAAGGCTCCCTATCACAGTCAGAGTCTGTTTCAATAAATACCCTTACATCTTTGATCTGGAGCAGCTGATCGGAATTTCCTGTACTGACTATACTTCCTGTTTTCCTCTGCCCCACTCTTTCTTTCTGTGTGTGTCTGTCTGTCTGTGTGTGTCTGTCTGTGTGTGTGTGTGTACGTACACATATGCACCCATGTGGCTGTCTCTGTGGTGGTCTCTTTATGTGTATTGACTGCGTCTGTATGCATATGTCTTTGTATGCTTTTGTGACCTGTGTGTACCGGTATGCGACTGTGGTGCATTTGACGGTCTGTCTGTGTGATTGTGTATGTGCTTACGTGTTTGACTGTGTGCTTGTGTCAACCTGCGCTTGTGCAATGCCGTACATTTGTACTTTGATTATGTGCTTGTCTTTCCATGCGTGACTACATACTTGTCTGTTTGTCTATATGTGACTGTATGTTTCGTTGTTTGACTGTGCGTAACTATATACTTGTGTCTCTCTGTGTTTGACTGTACGTGTCCATGTGTGTGACTGTGTTTCTGTCTGACGGGGTGCCTGGGTATCTCTGTATTTGACGGGGTGCTATGTCTGTCTGTGTGTGTGAAGAGGGTGAGTACTGCCCCTGGGAAAGGGAGCTCCAGTTTGGGCTCTGGCTCCATCACCTATCTGATGAAGAGGACAACCCTTCGTTCAGAGGTATCTGCTTTGCTTCCTGCACATTCTTTAGTGGATGAGATGCAAGCTGCTCTCTTTAAACAATAATTAGCTAACTCAAAACCATTGGCTAGAAATCGAGCTGCACTCCTGTCTTGTTAATCAGCCTGGCCACAAACACACAATGAAAACCAAGAGAATCTCCTCAGAGAGCGAGACCCCGAGAATGTGAGGAGTGATCTCTCGTTTACACGTAGCCTGTGAGCAGGACTGAATTACAATGAGTGCACTGTATTTCCTGGAGGCTGCAAAGGGGATGCAAGAAGTAAGGACACAGGTCGACAGCAAAGCAGCACCACCAAAAACATTACTCAACAGGGAGCTCCATCTACGTCACGGGGCGCGGACCGTCACGGGGCGCGGACCGTCACGGGGCGCAGACCGTCACGGGGCGCGGACCGTCACGGGGCACGGACCGTCACGGGGCACGGACCGTCACGGGGCGCTGACCGTCACGGGGCGCTGACCGTCACGGGGCGCTGACCGTCACGGGGCACCGACCGTCGCGGGGCGCGGACCGTCACAGAGCACCGACCGTCACGGGGCGCCGACCGTCACAGAGCACCGACCGTCACGGGGCACCGACCGTCACAGAGCACCGACCGTCACGGGGCGCTGACCGTCACGGGGCACTGACCGTCACAGAGCACCGACCATCACGGGGCGCTGACCGTCACGGGGCACTGACCGTCACAGAGCACCGACCATCACGGGGCACTGACCGTCACGGGGCGCTGACCGTCACGGGGCGCCGACCGTCACAGAGCACCGACCGTCACGGGGCGCTGACCGTCACGGGGCGCCGACCGTCACGGGGCACGGACCGTCACGGGGCACCGACCGTCACGGGGCACGGACCGTCACGGGGCGCCGACCTCACGGGGCGCCGACCGTCACGGGGCGCCGACCGTCACAGAGCACCGACCTCACGGGGCACCGACCGTCACGGGGCGCCGACCGTCACAGAGCACCGACTGTCACGGGGCACCGACCATTTTTTCATGATCTGGCTGCTCTTTAGCAAGTTTTCATTGTTGGTATGTTTCCATATTTGGCTGTGCTGTAAGCTCCTCTGCTGTTCTCATTAACTATTTCCATGCCAGAGAGTTTGACTAAAATGTTTGATGAGGAAGGGCATCATGCTGTATTGTTGGAGGTTTGTGTCTTGTATGAAGTTGTGTGGCTCTGGTCCCCTGCTGTCCTGAGATTGCTATATGCCTCGACACACACATGGCCAGCAGCATGCTGTTTGCACTCTGACCTAACCCTCAGGCAACTAATCCTTCTGCATCCCTCGGTTCATAATCTCACAAACAGTTCATAACCAGCCTCTAACTGCTTCAGCTGGACAAAAGGTAATTCAGACATTGCTGGTACAACAGTGTTGGGCTGGAATGCAATATCCTCCTGTTCCCAAACCCGTCTTCTCCCACTCCCAGCCCCCGCTCTCCTCCAATTCCCCCATCCAATTCCACTCCCACCTTCCTTTCCTCCCAATCCTACCTACCATCCGACTCCCATCCCCCCTCTTCCCATTCCCACATTCCTCTCCTCCAACTCCCATCCCACCTCCCTTTGCTCCTAGACTCAGCTCCCTGTGTCTGGGAATGGATCTCTTTGCTGTGTGTAACTCTTGCATTCACAATCTGTTCTGTGTCTCACTATTCTCTGTCTCTTCTCTCTCTCCATCCTGTTATCTGCTCACAATCCTGTTTGTTCCCTCCCTCACGTTGAGTAGCATCGGGTCTGCGGGTACGCCAGATCCTCAGTCCCATCGACCCTCTGGAAATCAAAGCCGATGTTCACTGGACCCACATCACAGGCCAAGAAAGGGAAAACGCAGCAAGATCTGCACCTCCTGAAGGTAATGATGCAGCAGAGGTTTCTGGGAGAAGCCGACGGTGCTAGGCAGTGAGAACCCTCACACGATGATCAGAGGCTGCACTGCGCATGAGAGGGATAACATAGGCTGAAAGTGGTCTGCGTCAGGATCTGGTACTTTTCCTCCTACAGGTGATTGCAAACTGCTCAGTGTCACCTCTCACCAGCCCTGGGCAGTGAACTCCAAGTGGCCATAAACAGTGTGCACCACAGACCGAGAACAAATGGGCATTTGTTGAGAGTGGAAGGAGGTGCTATGATTTTCCTCCAAAACGTTCCCTTCTTTGTGTCCTTATTGAATTTAGTGTACCTTTGATCTCATAAAAACTCGGAATTGTTACGGCATTGGTGGCCACTTATGTCTGCTGCAGGTCTCCGAATGATCATCATGTTTTTTCCCCATCCCTTTGCATCTCGTTTCTGTTGAAATGAACATTCAGTGCCTTCCTGAATGATTCCATGGACTCTGCTTCCATAACATCCCCAGGCAGTGCATTCCAAACCCAAAATTGCACCAAGTAATTGATTTAAAACAAATTGCTATAAACCTGAGTAGACTTCATATGTAACTTTAATTACTTAATTGCAACACATACAGATAGGGATGGCAGGTGAGGTGTGGCCGCATCTGCACGTACAAGGTTGTGAGCTCGAGGTTGGTCTATCTTTGCCAAGGATGTATGGAGCAAAGCCACAATGCAGTGTGGTGCAGTATAACAGCATTTCACAGTACAGTCAATTCTGCCATAACACGTGTTCCTTCAGCGCAAACTGGCTTTAACACGATTGAAGAATTTAGACCGTTATTTGTAGAAAGCGAACTTTCCTTACATGTATTGGCTATAACATGATTAAATGGTGTTAATCCAGTTAAATGGTGCGACAATTGCACAGTTTTCTTATAACGCAAGATTGTCAAAGAACAGAGCTATCGGGTTATATCTGAACCAACTTGTAGTAATGCATCAGCTCCTTGGAGAAATTGGTATAGAGTTAAACGTTCATCATCCAAAATCATATAACATTTTGCAAAAAGCCCCTCAAACTATTGGGTTTAATCTAAAGCCATGTCAGATATAGGTCCATGGACACCAACATGGGGAAACTAAATATTTCTGAGTACTTGATATTTCAAAAGCACAAAATGGGAAAGTGGGTAAGATAACTCAGGACATGGAGAGGACAGTGGCGACAAAGTTTCTGTAATTGGAGAGTAGGGGTTTATTGTTGGTGGAGGTGAAAAACCATAAGGTGTGGGAGGTGCTGGTGGGAACAGTTTCTAGGCCCTGGGAGGACTCTGACATTACTCGACAGATTTTTAACCAAGGAATGATAGGCAGTAAATAAGGGAGTGCAATAATAGGTGAATGTTGTAAATCCCTTATCAATCCTAGCAAATCAAAGTTGAAGCTTTTTGTGGTGGGTGTGGTACCAATAATTAAAACAATTTTTACTCCAGATATATTTTTACCATCACTCTGGATCTACTTTTACTGTCACTCTGGGTATATGTTTACTGTCACTCTGGGTATACGTTTACTGTCACTCTGGGTATACATTTACTGTCACTCTGGGTATATGTTTACTGTCACTCTGGGTATATATTTACTGTCACTCTGGGTGTACATTTACTGACACTCTGGGTATACATTTACTGACACTCTGGGTATACGTTTACTGTCACTCTGGTTATACGTTTACTGTCACTCTGGGTGTACATTTACTGACACTCTGGGTGTACATTTACTGACACTCTGGGTATACATTTACTGACACTCTGGGTATATGTTTACTGTCACTCTGGGTATATATTTACTGTCACTCTGGGTGTACATTTACTGACACTCTGGGTGTACATTTACTGACACTCTGGGTATACATTTACTGACACTCTGGTTATACGTTTACTGTCACTCTGGGTATATATTTACTATCACTCTGGGTATATATTTACTGTCACTCTGGGTATATATTTACTGTCACTCTGGGTATATGTTTACTGTCACTCTGGGTATATATTTACTATCACTCTGGGTATATATTTACTATCACTCTGGGTATATATTTACTATCACCCTAGGTTTATAATTACTGTCACTCTGGGTATACATTTACTGAAGAAGGGCTTATGCCCGAAACGTCGATTCTCCTGTTCCCTGGATGCTGCCTGACCTGCTGCGCTTTTCCAGCAACACATTTTCAGCTCTGATCTCCAGCATCTGCAGACCTCACTTTCTCCCCATATATTTACTATCACTCTGGATACTGTCACTCTGGGTATATTTTTGCTGTCAGTCTGGGCATATTTTTACCATCACTCTGGGTATATTTTTACCGTCACTCTGGGTATATTTTTACCATCGCTATGTGTGTATTTTTATCATCACTCTGGGTACATATTTACCGTCTCTCTGGCTATGTTTTTACCATCACTCTGGGTATATGTTTACTGTTACTTTGGGTATACACTTACTGTCACTCTGGGTATATTTTTACTGTCACTCGGGCTATATTTTTTACTGTCACTCTGGGTAAACATTCACAGTCACTCTGGATATATTTTTACTGTGACTCTGGGCATATTTTTACTGACACTCTGGGTATATATTTACCATCACTTTAGGTTTATACTTGCTGTTACTCTGGGTATATTTTTACCGTCACTCTGGCTATATATTTACCATCACTCTGGGTATATATTTACTGTCACTCTGGGTATATTTTTTACCATCACTCTGGGTTTATATTTACCGTCACTCTGGATATATATTTACTGTCACTCTAAGTTCATACTTACTGTCACTCTGTGTATATTTTTACCATCGCTCTGGCTATGTATTTACCATCACTCTGGGTATATATTTACCGTCACTCTGGGTATATATTTACTGTCACTCTAAGTTCATACTTACTGTCACTCTGTGTATATTTTTACCATCGCTCTGGCTATGTATTTACCATCACTCTGGGTATATATTTACCGCCTCTCTGGATATATTTTTACCGTCACTCTGGGTGTATATTTACTGTCACTCTGGTTATACATGTACTGTCACTCTGGGTATATATTTACTATCAATCTGGGTATATTTTTACTATTAATTTGGGTATATTTTTACTGTCACTCTGGGAGTACATTTACTGTCACTCTGGGTAAACATTTACTGTCACTCTGGGTATATATTTACTGTCACTCTGAGTATATATTTACCATCACTCTGGATATATTTTTACCGTCACTCTGGGCATACATTTACTGTCACTCGAAGTACATTTACTGTCTCTCTGGGTATATATTCACTGTCACTCTGGGTATATATTTCCTGTCACTCTGGAAGTACATTTACTGTCACTTTGGGTATATGTTTACTGTCACTCTGGGGATATTTTTACTGTCAATCTGGGGATATATTTTCTGTCAGTCTGGTTACAGTTTAACTGTCAGACTGGATAATATTTGCTGCCATACTCTCTGTTTTTACTGTCACACTGGAAAAATTCTTATCTGACAAGAGCAATTATTACTTTAAATGTTTCCTTGAATAGCACGTGTTAAATATATCAGGTGATCTACCTGGCATATCAATAAGTGGATCAACTGGAGCAGGGTTTGTACAATGAGGAATTGAAATCTGAGCAGGATCCTATAGTTGAGTGTTCAGGCTGTTGTGGTTGAGTACGTCAGTCTGAGTTAGCGTTCTCCCTGGTGACTGTGCAGAGGGCAGCAGTAATTCCTGCCCCGATCCTGTATTTGATGTGGGTGTGGAACTTCCAGGAACTACCTTTTAAAGAAAACGCCCTGAAGGCTAAAAGCTAACCAGTCCCCAGGACCTGACGGTATTGATCCTCAAGTTCTATTAACGGATGAACAGTAGCTCAGCGGTTAGCACTGCTGCCTCACTGCACCCGGGACCCGGGTTCAATTCCAGCCTTGGGCAACTCTGTGTGGAGTTTGCACATTCTCCCCATGTCTATGTGGGTTTTATCTGGGTGCACCTGTTTCCTACCTCAAACCAAAGATGTGTAGGTTAGTGAATTGGCCATGCTAAATTGCCCATAGTGTTCAGGGATGTGTAGGTTAGGTGCATTGGTCAGGGGAAATGTAGAGCAAATAGGGTAAGGGAATGTGTCTGGGTGAGATACTCTTCAGCGGGTCACTGTGAACTTGTTGAGGCAAATGGCCTGTTTTCGCACTGCAGCAATTTTATGAACTGGTTATTCTTAGATTTCCAGTGCAGACCAAGGAAGTTAGGAGAGACAAACTACAGCCTGATGTGAGTCGTTGGGAACGGTAATCCATTCTAGAGGAAATGGTAACAGGGTGCTGAGAAAATCATAAGAACAGGTCCCGCTGCCAAGTTTTAAATGGGTCATTCCTGCTTGATGGATATATTTAAGGATGTCATTACTGGATGGATGCAGAGAAACCAGGAGATTACTTCCAAAGGCATTGAATAAGGTGTAGCATTGGACCATAAGAGCAAGTGTAGGCTGTTCAGCCTCTCCCGCCTTCTCTACTATTCTAGATCATGGCTGATAATGTTAGCTTCATGCCGTTATTGAGGGGATATAGTGAGCTATTAATCCAGAGCCCCAGGCTGTTGTTCAGGGGTCATGGGTTTGAATCCCCTCATAGCAGATAGTGAAATTTGAATTTTAAAAATCTGGAATTAAAAGCTAGCCTTATAGTAGTCATGTAAATACTATTAATTGTCATTAATCTCCTTTAGAGAAGGCAATTTGCCCTCTTTACCTGGTTTGGTCTTCATGTGACTCTTCACATACAACTATGTGGTTTAGGGTGAGAGGGGAAAGATATAAGAGAGACCTAAGGGGCAACTTTATCACGCAGAGGGTGGTACGTGTATGGAATGAGGTGCCAGAGGAAGTGGTGGAGGCTGGTACAATTGCAACATTTAAGAGGCATCTGGATGTATATGAATAGGAAGGGTTTGGAGGGGTATGGGCCGGGTGCTGGCAGGTGGGACTAGATTGGGTTGGGATATCTGGTCGGCATGGACGGGTTGGACCGAAGGGTCTGTTTCCATGCTGTACATCTCTATGACTCTACTCTCTGAGCAATTAGGATGGATAATAAACGTTGCCTTTACTAGCGAATCCCACATCCTATGGATGAACTTTTAAAAAGCCTTGCCCCTATCGTCATCTGCCTTGATGTCATTAGTAACTAGAAATCTGTCAATCACTGTTTTGAACCTGCTCAATGACTGAGCTTCCACAGGTCCCTGAGGTACAGAAATCTAAACATTTACTGGGTATATACCTCAGGGTGAAGTGGTTCATCCTCATTTCGGTCCTTTTATTCTGTGACTGTATCTCTGGGTTCTTAACTCCCTGGTCACAGAAGCACCCTTCCTGCATCTACCTGTCCATCCCTTTAATAGTTTTGGTTGAGGATCTCATTTTCAATTAGTTCTTTTGAACTCCAACGAATGCAGGCCCAGTCTTCTCCTACGACAGTCTGGGCATCCTCGCTATCTGATTTTCTTTTGCTGCACTGTAGGCAACCGTCCTGTGATAGCATGTAATATCATAGAATGCCAGTTGGTGAAGGATAAAAGGAGCCAGTTTTTACACACTTCTATATTTAGTTGCAGAATTAAATATTAGAAGCTTGCGAATCATCACCCAGCACCTATATATTATTCAATATCTACTTTTAGGAACATAAGTTGGTGAGCACAACCTACATACAATTAACCAATTAATTGGTGGCAGAAAGCAACAGTTTTCAATGTGAGGCAGGGAACAAGGTGACATTCCCAAAGGAGGTGAAAACGGTGGAGTAATGGAAGGATAGATCAAGGTATGGGTTGGTGGTAAGAGCTGCACATATACCTGAACAACCTGGACGAGGCAAGCTTTGGAAGGACACATTTAGACTTCAATTAGAGGGAGATGCCATCGCCCCTTAGCCAGGTTTCCATCAAGGCCGTGATGCTTGGGGTACTGATCTATAGTGAACAAAGGACAGAAAGAAGGGGTGTGGAGAGGGCAGTGAGAGCCGATCCATTGGCAGAGTCCACTGTGGCAGGAGAAGGATAGGGAGGAGATTGACAAGATCATCCCTAGTCAGTGATCTTGGGAGTTGGTGCGCAGGAAACAGTCAGTGCAGTAGCAGGGTGAGTCGATTGGAGATGTTGGTCATGAAGAGACAGCAGAGAGAACTGAATACCAGCAAAGACCCGAAGGCAAGCTTGAGGCCTATCTAAAAGAATAAAAGCTGGGTCAGCGACAGGAGAGTAGGAAGGTGAAGTATCCTTTGACTATTGTTTATATTAGGCTGCTTTGAGTGTCACCGACATGTGGGAGTGTTGAGTATTTCTTGAGTATTGTTGCTGAATCCCAGGTGACCAAAGTGTCTCTGGCTGGGTTTGGGTTTGTCACATGCGAGCACCCACTCTGTCAGCGATTAGTTTCCTTCATTTCACATAGAACATCTCCCATTCATTTCATCCATTCATCGGATTTTTTTTTATTTCTTTTCTCAATGTAGCCTCTGACGCTCCCCCATTTCGGAACGAAGCAGTTCGAGCTTGGTTGGATTCCGTGTCCAGAGGTAGTTCTGTTTCTGTAAAGAAAGTCTGGGCATGAAGCTGCTTCCCTCTGCTTCTGTCGCAACTCTTCAGGGCAGCTTTGCCAGAGTGAGCCTGTCTGAATCAGGTTGTTGGGAGAGTAGGCAGGGAGGGAGAGAGCCAGAGATCACTTAGACTTGGGGCTAAGCAAAGAGATTGAGGACATTGTTGATACATGGGCTGAGGACAAGGTGAGTGAGAAAATATTCCCTTTCAGATCATATCAAGTCCACGAAATGCTACTTTGCTTGCTTTTTCCCTCGGAAGTTTGACTTTTGACCTGTAATTATCTGAAGGGATTTGCTTTGCTCTTTAGAACAGAAAATATCAAAATCAAATCATTGCCCTCACAGTAACTGGAGTGAGAAACAATGACAGACAGAAAGCAGGAAGGGGGGAATTCAGCTATGCTTCTCCTGAAAGCTTTTGCTCAATAAACTGCATCTGGTTCACTGCTAAATTTGTATTATTTTGATATACAACAAGACAAACAGAGACGGGGTATTTCAGGCCGACAGAAGAAGAGGACATAGTGGGTCTCTGACAGAAGGAGAGTGCGAATAGATGGCTGAAGATTGAAAGATTAGTTAAAGAGAGAGAGAGATTGTTCTACTGCTGTGAGAGTATAGGAGAATTTGACATGGTTGAGTAGTACAGTAAATGGTTCCAGAGTGATTGGGAGAATGCAATTAGATGGGGTGGGATATTAAAAAGTGTTGGGAATGAGGGGTTATACTGGATGTCGTAGAGGATGTTGAGAGGGAGAGTGAGATTAGACTGGGTGGGATATTAAAGAATGTTGGAGCGATGGGTTATACTGGATGGTACAGGGTGTGGGGAATGAGAACAAGAGTGGGATTAAACTGAAATATTAAAGGATGTAACAAATGAATGGGAGAGTAGGATTCGACTGGGTGGAATAGTAAAGGGTGTTGGAAGTGAGGACGTTATACTGGTAGTGTAAGATGTGAGGAGTGAAAAGGTGATTGGGATTAGACTGGGTGGGATATTAAAGGGCATTGGAAGTGAGGGCATTATACTGGGTAGTATAAGATGTGAGGAGAGTGGGTGTAGACTGGGTGGGATATTAAAAGGTGTTAGGAGTGCAGCTATACTGGGTGGTATAGGGTGTGAGGAGCGAGGGGGGAGTGGGATTAGACAGGGTGTGAAATTAGAGGGTGTTGTAGTGAGTGCACCCTATACCGAGTGGTCTAGGGTGAGGGGGAGAATGGGATTAGACTGGGTGGGCTTTGAACGGGTGTTGGAATGAGGGGTTATACTGGGTGATATAGGGTGTGGAGAGTGTGGACATTAGTTTGTTTTGACTTTGGGGAGTGGTGGTTGGTGGACAGTATTAAGGATTGTGAGGACTGCATTGGAAACTAGGGGAAAATAGTTGAATTTGATTCACCAATAGCTTGCTTCTAGTTTGGCCAGTGGTGAAACTATTGCAACTATCTTTAGTTTTATATGCTGCACTATTATTTCCCCTGTGTCTTTGCTTTCTGGAGCCTTCTTTAGCCCTGTAAATCTTTGAGAGCTTGAAGGACTCCATGAGATCTGACACCTGGCATGTGGCTGCCTGAATGGCTCCTGCATTTAAGTCCATGTCAGCTGCCTTGACTCTGAATCTTGTTTCTTTTAAATGCTTAGCCTGTCTACCTCCTTTGGGACTCTCCTTCAAATTTTGACCAAACCTTTGGTCTTCTGACCTGATATCGCACTCTGTGGCTTGATGTCAAAATGCTTCTTGGTCACAATTTTTGTAAGCTTCTCAGGACCTTTTGCAACAAATTTGTATTGTTTGATGATGAACATGCCCTGTTAGGAATGGAGCTGTTTTGAGGAATGTGTTAGAGTACTATCAGAGGTATAGATGTGCTGCAATACTTTCAAATGACTGGACTGTGACTGAAGCAGTGTTTCAATTCTTCTGCTTTGTGTGTTGCATCCCCAGAACAGCAGATAGAGGTGGAATTGAGCCCGGTTGAGGATGACAACGTAGACGATGAGGAGGATGACGACGGAGCAGCGTTTGAGGACGGTATGCTGAGTGATTGAATCTGAAAAGATTGAGTTTCAGATGCAAATGAATGGGTTCGAGGATGATACACTGAATATTCCATAGATGTCATGTATGTTGTGAACTTAGTGCCATTGACAGTATGTAGGTTTTCGAGCAGTAGGTTGGTGAACATGCGAGTGACGGGAACACAGAGAGGCTGCAAGTGAGAGGGCAACAACAGAGCAGGTGAACTATAATGTGGGCGAGTGCAACATCATTTCCTTCACTCATTAAAACAGAAGATCTTTCAAAGGTGTGAGCCTAGTAGACACTAATGTTTCCACAGATATGCAAATACAGCAAACAGTTGAGTATGTGAATGATATGAGAAAAAGTGAGGTCTGCAGATGCTGGAGATAAGAGTCGAAAAGTGTGGCGCTGGAAAAGCACAGCTGGTCAGGCAGCATCCGCGGAACAGGGCAGTCGACGTTTCACATACAAGCCCTTCATCAGGAATTTTGGAGGGGAGGTGGGGAAAGGGGCTGAAAGATAAATAGGAGGGTGGGGGTGGGGGACGATAGCTAGGAAGGCGATAGGTAGATGA
>NC_057735.1:52994747-53012000 GCF_004010195.1 Chiloscyllium plagiosum
ATCCACGATTTCTCGAGCCATCTCCTTCAGTACCCTGGGATGTAGACCCATCAGGCCCCGGGGACTTATCAACCTTCAGATCTAACAGTCTCTCCAACACCAATTCCTGGCAAATATGAATTCCCTTCAGTTCAGGTCCTTCAGCCACTGTTACCTCAGGGAGATTGCTTGTGTCTTCCCCAGTGAACACAGATCTGAAGTACCAATTCAATTCTTCTGCCATTTCTTTGTTCCCCGTAAAATATTCCCCTGTTTCTGTCTTCAAGGGCCCAATTTTTTCCCCGTAATATATTCCCCTGTTTCTGTCTTCAAGGGCCCAATTTTAATCTTAACCATTTTTTTGCCTTTCACATACCTAAAAAAGCTTTTACTATCCTCCTTTATATTATTGGCCAGTTTACCTTCGTACCTCATTTTTTCTCTGCGTATTTCCTTCTTAGTAATATCCTCTGTTGTTCTTTAAAAGCTTCCCAGTCCTCCGTTTTCCCACTTATCTTTGCTATGTTATACTTTTTCTCTTTTAACTGTATATGTTTCTTAACTTCCCTCATCAGCCACCCATGCCTCCTCCTAGGATCTTTCTTCCTTTTAGGAATGAACTGATCCTGCATCTTCTGCATTATACACAGAAATATCCGCCATTGTTCCTCTACTGTCATCCCTGCGAAGGTATTGCACCATTGAACTTTGGCCAGCTCCTCCCTCATAGCTCCATAGTTCCCTTTATTCAACTGAAATATTGTCACTTCCGGTTGTACCCTCTCCCTCTCAAATTGCAGATTGAAGTTTATCGTATTAGCAACAGACACACTAGATAAGGTGTTTGTATGTGCAGGAAAATCTCTGCCAGATGTGGAAGGATCCTATGGGACCTTGGATAGAGGGGAGATATGGGTGCCGGGAGTAGAGGGTGGGTTGGTGGAAGGCGTGAACCTAACAAGGGAGTCACGGAGGAATGGTCCCTGCGGAATGCTGATCGGGATGGGGAGGGAAATATTTCACTGTCAGGTCTGATTGTAGGTGGCGGAAATGGCAGAGGGTGATGCAGAGATTGTGTCTGGAGATTCGTGGGGTGCAAGGTGAGGACCAGGCGGTTTCTGTCCTTTTTTGCAATTGGAGGGGTGGAGTTCAAGGGCAGAGGTGCAGCAAGTGGAGGAGTTGTGCCTGAGGGCATTGTTGATCACATGGGAGGGGAAATTGTGGTCCTTGAAATAGGAGGCCACCTGAGATGTCCTGGAGTGGAATCGCTCCTCCTGAGAACAGACATGGCAAAGGCAGAGGAATTGGGAGTAAGGGTTAGCATTTTTACAGGAAGGGTGTAGGACGAGGTGTAGTCCAGGTAGCTGTGGACGTCAGTGGGTTTGAAGTAGATGTCCATGTTGAGTCGGTTGCAGGAGATGCAGACAGAGAGGTCAGGAAGGAGAAGGAGGTGTCCGAGATTGTCCAGGTGAACTTAAGGTCAGGGTGGAAAGTGTTCATGAAGTTGATTAACTGTTCAACCACCTCATGGGGGCACACGGTGGCACCTCCACTAATCTGTGCATACAGCGCATTATTCTCCACCGTTTCCATCACCTACAATCAGACCCAACCACTAGAGATAGATTTCTCTCCCCACCCCTATCTGTGCACCGCAGAGACCATTCCCTGCGTAATTCCTCGTTAGGTCAATGTCCCCCACCAACCCACCCTCCACTCCGGGCACTACCCCCACCTTTTCCTCTGCTACATTGAAGATTGTATCAGCACCACTTCGTGCTCCCAAGAGGAAGTTGAGCAATTCATCAACTTCACCAACACCTTCCACCCTGACCTTAAGTTCACCTGGACCATCTCGGACACCTCCTCCCCTTCCTGGACCTCTCCGTCTCCAGCGACTGACTCAACACGGACACCTACTTTAAACTCACCAACTGGTTCTCACCTTCCACTCTGCTAATCTCCAGATATATTATCCTCCGCCATTTCCATCACCTACAATCAGACTCTACCACCAGATATATATTTCGTTCCACAGCCCTATCTGTGTTCCACAGGGACCATTCTCTCCATGACTCCCTCGTTAAGTCCTCCACCAATCCATCCTCCACTCCCAGCACTTTCCCTTGCCACTGCAAGAAGTGTAAAACCTGTACCAACACCTACCCCCCTCCACCTCCATCTATGGCCCCAAAGGATCCTTCCACATCCGGCAGAGATTATCCTGCACATCCAAAACACCTCATCTATTGTGTCAGTTGCTCTCGATATGGTGTCCTCTATATTGGGGAGACAGCACACCAACTCACAGAACATTTCAGGGAACATTTCTAGACACACACACCAAACTACCCCAGCGCCCTGTGGTTAACCACTTCGGTTCCCCTTCCCATTCCACCAAGGACAAACAAGTCCTGGGTCTCCTTCAACACCAAATCCAAGCCACCCGACAAATGAAGGAAGAACACCTCACCTTCCACCTTGGGACCCTCCACCACACGGCATCAATATCAACTTCACTAGTTTCCTTATCTCCCCTTCCCCCCCCCCCCCCACCTCATTCCCAGATCCAACTGTCCAACTCGACACCACTCTCTTGAACAGTGCTACGTGTCCAGCTTCCTTCCCACCTACTCACTCCACCCTCCGCTCCGACCTGTCACAATCACCCCCCATCTGCATCTATCTATCGCATTCCCAGTTACCATCCCCTTACCCCCCCCACACTGCTATTTATCTCCATGCTCCCTTGCTCACACCCTCCCACATACCTGATGAAGGACTGTTCTGCTTCCCGGATGCTGCCTGACCTGCTGTGCTTTTCCAGTGCTATACTGTTCGACTATGTAAATGATATGTTGGTCTTTATTACAAGGGATTGGAGTACATGAATAAAGAGCTCTTGCTACATTGTATAGGACCTTGGTGAGACCCAGCCTGGAATATTGTGTTCCGGTTTCCACATTTAAGGAACAATACATATGCAGTGGAGGTGGTATAGCGAAAGGTCACTAGATTTGTCCCGACTTTGACTATGATATAAAGATGCTGAGTAAATTGGTTGATACCCTCTTGAGTTGATGAGAGATGATCTGAATGAAACATTCAATATTCTGAAGAGGTTTGTCAGGGTCAACACCAACCCCTGGGTAAGGAAACTAGAACAAGGCAACACAGGCTCTGGATTCGGGAAAAATCATTGAGAAGTAGAGAAATATCTTACTGAAAGCATTGTGAACCTTTGAAATGTTCTATCCCAGAGGTTTGTGGATGGTCCATTACTGTATTTATGAAAGACTGAGATAGACATGTGTGTTGTCTCCTCCTCCTGTGAATTGCTTAATTTTCCACCACCATTCATGAATGGATATGGCAGGGCTTCGATCTGATCCATCGGTTGTGTGATCACTTAGCTCTGTCTGTCTCTTGTTGCTTATGTTGTTTCGGATGGATGTGTAGTCCTGTTTGGTGACTTCACTAGGTTGACACCTCATTTCCAGGTCTGCCTGGTGCTGCTCCTGGCTCACCACCTGCACACTCCATTGAAACAGGGTTTATCCCCTGACTTGATGGCAAGAGTAGAATGGGGAATATGTCAGGTTTCAGATTATTGTTGAGAATACAGTTCTCCTGTTCATTGCCCACAGTACCTCATAGATGTCCACTCTTGAGTTACTAGATTTGTTCAAAGTCTGTCCCGTTTAGCACGGTGATAGTGCTACATAACATGGTGGAGATCATTCCCAATGTGAAGGTGGGACTTGATCTCCACAAGGACCGTGCGGTGGTCACTCTTACCAATACTGTGGTGGACAAATGCATCTGCAGCTGACAGACTGGTATGGGTGAGGTCAAGTATATATTTCATAGTTGCAAACGCAGTGGTCTGTTAGTGGTAACCCTGATTAGTAACAATGGTTTGACGCAATGAACCTGTTAAGCTCCTGTAACTCTGCAACATCTTCACAAAACCAATTGCAGCAGTTGAAAATGGTGTGTCACATGTCAGAACAACGGATTGGCAAGAAATGTGGACAGTGATGTCCCATTCCCCCCAAATCAAACACTTGTCATCAGCTTCAGACAAGGAATCCAGTCATCAACCGAAACCTACAGTTCATCACAACGTTGCTGTCCCTCACTGACCCAGACACACTGTCCCTCAGAGTGACCCAGATACACAGTCCCTCAGGATGACCCAGACACACTGCTCCTCACTGTCCCAGATACACATTCCGTCAGGATGTCCCGGACACACTGCTCCTCACTGACCGGGGAATACTGTCCCTCGCTGACCCAGACGCACACTTCTTCAGGATGTCCCGGACACACTGACCCTCAGGGTGACCCAGACACACTGCCCCTCAGGCTAACCCAGACACACTGACCCTCAGGTTGACCCAGACACACTGACCCTCACACTGACGTCGCTGATCACAATTGTCTTTGTTGTTGACAGATATCGCGTCAGACGCAGAGGCCGAGAACTTGATGATTTCTTACACAGAGGAGCTGGAGCAATTAGTGCGGGAGAAGGAGGAAGCCTGTGGTGAGATTGGTGCTCCAGGTAAATCATCAGTGATATCCATCTGACTGTCAATCATCATCAATCAATCAGTCTGTTCTATACAAAATATTGAAATAGATCATAGGTGAGGGAATGGCCTCGCCAGACGGAGCCATACAGATAATGGGAGGAGAGGTAAAGTCAGGAGTGTGTCTTTGAATAAGAAGCAAGGGAGTAAGGACAGTGCTGATGCATTCAAATCCATGATATTGGAGGACAGCAAGTCAATGCAGTCATACACACGACCAAGGAAAGGGGTGATAATCACTAAATGTGAGCAGGACGATGTGAGAGATTGGCACGAGGAGAGGAGGGAATTCTGTGATGAGAATTAGTTTATGTAATGGAGGCTGCTTGGGGAAATGTAAATTGTAAGGAATTTCCTGGGGGGACTGAATACAGATGGGATGCAGTTTATTGTCGTGGAGGTTATGTGAGGGTCCTTGGTGATCAGACAACAGGCCTCATGGTTTGAATTCCAGTTCTGAGTCACTGAAGACCTGCAGTATAGTTCAACCAGAGTGTAATCATGGAGAATGGATTATTTAGTTGCTAAAGATTGAAGATTGGGACAGGCTCAGAATAGTGCCTTTTACCTTCACTATTAAGTAAAAGGAAGTGTTTTCAACCAAAACCTGACCCTGGAACAGGTCCTGAAAGTCAAAATTAAAACAGAAAAGACTGCTAACAGTTCACAGGTCACCCAGCATTGATGGAGAGACAGAAACAGAGTGAATGTTTCAGACCAGAAATACCTCCTCAAGATCTGAGGTGAGGGTAAGGCAAAAAGCAAGGCAGTCTTCATCAACGTGAACAAAGCTTTTGTTTCAATAAATCATAAGGCTGCACATTGTGCACCAATGATTGGGATTGCCAAGAAATTTCATCCGACTAACAGGAACACACTGACCCTCAGGGTGACCAGGACACACAGTCCCTCCAGTTCCATGTATATGAAAAATGGTGGACTGGGATTCAGTCAACAGAAACTCCTCTGAAAGTGTGGTGAGAAATCACTGAGAAATGAAATTGCAGGAAGTTGGAAGAACATTGATGCTCTTGTCAAAATTCAAGAGAGTGAGGGGGCAGAGCTGAGTATGGTGGGCCATCGCTAAGGAGAAGATGCTAAAAAGACTGAATGGCTTGAAGATGAATGACCTGTACCAGATGGACTATACCCCAGAGTTCGAAGAGAGATATCCCAAAGAAACAGCGGGGGCATTCATGGTAATCTTTTAGGAATCACTAGAATCAGGAGGGGTCCCGGAGGACTGGAAAATCAAGTGAAGCAAAAAATGGTAAATTATAGCCTAACCTTGGTCCTGGCTAAGATCCTGGAATCCATTGCAAAGGATGAGATTTCTGAATACTTGGAGGTGTATGGTAAATAGGGCAAAGTCAACATGGTTTCACCAAGGGGAGGTCATGCCTGACAAATCTGCTAGAATTCTTTGAGGAACACCAAAATTGGAGGTGTAGTGGACAGCGAAGAGGGTTACCTCAGACTACAACAGGATCTGGACCAGATGGGCCAATGGGCTGAGAGGTGGCAGATGGAGTTTAATTCAGATAAATGCAAGGTGCTGCATTTTGGGAAAGCAAATCTTAGCAGGACTTATACACTTAATGGTAAGGTCCTAGGGAGTGTTGCTGAAGACCCATTCCCCTACATTAACCCCTTTACCTAACACTACGGGCAATTTAGCATGGCTAATTCACCTGACCTGCACATCATTGGATTGTGGGAGGAAACCAGAGCACCCGGAGGAAACCCACGCAGACACGGGGAGAATGTGCAAACTCCTGGACTTAAGAAAGCCTTTGATAAGGTGCCACATAGGAGGCTGCTGAGTAAGATAAGGGCCCCTGGTGTTAGAGGCCTGGCTATCTGGTAGAAATAAGAGAGTGGGGAGAAAAGGGTCTTTCTCAGGATGGCAGCTGGTGACAAGTGGTGTTCCACAAGGCTATGTGATGGGACCACAACGTTTCACTCCATACCTTAACCATCTAGATGAAGGAACTGAGGACATTCTGGCTACATTTGCAGATGATACAAAGACAGGTAGAGGGGCAGGTAGTACTGAGGAAGTGGGGAGACTGCCAAAGGATTTGGGCAGATTAGAAGTGGCAGATGGAGTACAATGTGGGAAAGTGTGAGGTCATACATTTTGGTGGAAAGAAGAGCAGCATGGACTATTTTCTAAATGGGGAGAAAATACAGCATTCCGAATTGCAAAGAGATTTGGAAGTTCTAGTCCAGGATTCTCTCAAGGTAAACCTGCAGGTTGAGTCAGTTGTTAGGAAGGCAAATACAATGATGGCATTTATTTTAAGAGGACTTGAGTATAAAAGCAGGAATGTCGTTCTAAGGCTCTGGTCAGATGACATTTGGAGCATTATGCACAGTTTTAGGTCCTATATCTCAGGAAGGATGTACTGGCCCTAGAGTGTGTTCAGAGGAGGTTCATGAGAATGGTCCCAGGAATGAAAAGCTTAACATATGAGGAACGTTTGAGGACTCTAGGTCTATACTTGATGGAGCTTAGAAGGATGGGGAGGGGATCTGATTGAAACTTACAGGATACTGAATGGCCTGGACAGAGTGAATGTTGGAAAGATGTTTCCATTGGTAGGAGAGACTAGGACCCAGGGGCACAGTCTTAGAGGAGAGGGAAGACCTTTTAGATTGGACATAAGGAGAAACTTCTTCAGCCAGAGAGTGGTGAATCTATGGAATTCGTTGCAACAGAAGGCTGTAGAGGCTAGATCATTAAGTATATTTAAGACAGATAGATAGGTTCTTGAGTATCAAGGGAATCCAGGGTTACACAGACAAAGTGGGAGAATGGGGTTGAGAAACTTACCAGCCATGATTGAATGGCGGAGCAGACTCAATGGGCTGAATGGCCTAATTTCTGCTCCTATGTCTTATGGTCTTACAGTTGAAGATAAAAGAAGACATATCAGCAACGTGGGTCTGGCAGCTTCACAGAGCCAGAGAAGCTGCAAAAATAGAATTCTGAGCTGAAAGAAGGTGTGAGGGAATGTCATGTTGGAATTGCTGTGGGACTCACTGGGCTCATTGGTGAACAGCCCATTTCCAGAAATGGATACAGTACTCCAGGAAGGAATGGGAAAAGGCTAAGATGGATCAGGTGACATTGAGAGAGGATTGGAAATTGAAAATAAGGTTGATAAAATGTTCTGATTTAGAATTAAAGTTGGAAGCAAAGTGATACAGTCATTAAAAAGACAGGAGGGTAGGGGCCTGGGTAAGATTGCAATAAGGCATGACCAGCACAGATATAAAGGGCTGAAAGACCTCCTTCTGTGTTGCAACCAATTTATGCCATCCCACAAAAAGCAAGGCATATCTTGTCAAGGGAGTGAAAACACTTACCGGCAGTTAGTGTCACCAAATGAAAGGTTATTTCTGTTTGTCTTTCCGATGGTGTTTTCTATTTCCAGAATTGTTTTTTGATGTTATTTTCAGATTTCCAGTATCTGGCGATTTTGTGATAGATTGGAGGAGGGTGTTAAGAGTGTTATATTTTAAGGATCTCCTCAACTCCGCGAAGGTCTTGTCAAACTCCAACAACACCTTTATTTAAACTTGCTGGGATTTCAAACTGCTTTGCACTCACATTCAGATGCTCCCAAGTTCTTATCAAGCTCACCAGAGAGAGTGTCAGATCCCTGCAAAATATCAATAAATCCCTCGAATCTCAGAATATTCCCCAATCACGTCAAATCCTTTGAAGCTCACCAAATGTTTTCACATTCTCCTTGATACTGGGAAGTTCAGAATACTTTATGAAAGGGAAATCATGTCTGACTGATTCATTAAGAGTTTGTTGAGGAAGTTCCAACCAAGACTGGATAGAGGAGGGTCAGTAGATGTGTTGTATTTGGATTTCCAGAAGGTATTCAACAAGGTACCTGATAAAAGGTTATGTCAGTGGTGTTGGAGGTAGGATATTGGTGTGGGTAGAGAATTGGCAAATGGACAGGAAACAACAAGAGGGATGCAAGCAGTTTACAGAGAGATAATGATAGGCTAAGTATGAATAGGATAGAATTCCTACAGTGTGGAAATGGGCCAGTTGGCCCAACAAGTCCACACCAACTCTCCGAAGATCATACCACCCAGACTCACCTCCCCCCTGCGTACCCGATCCATGTAATCCTGCATTTCCCCTGGATAATTCGACCTGGGCAAAAAAGTTGGCAAATGGAGTATAATGTGGGCAAATGTGAAGTTGTTCATTTTGGAAGGGACAACGAAGTATTATTTAAATGGAAGAAAGCTGCAACACAAAAGGACCTGGAGGCACTTGTACATGAAACACAGAAAGCTAGCACACAGATGCAGCAGGTTAATCAGGAAGGCTGATGGAATGTCGCCCCCTTATTCCAAGGGGTTTGGAGAATAAGAGTAGGGAAGTCTTCCTGCACCTGTACACGGTGCTGGTGGGACCACATCTGGAGTCCAGGTAGCTCTCCTATAACGTGCATTTTTAAATGCGCTTTGGCTCTAATGTGATTAGTGAATTGCGGACTTTTTTTAAAATAAAGCGTACTCCTGTTCACTGTTACGCGATCCCATCCCCGGCACTTACCTGAAAAGCAAAACCCAGCCTCATGATCCTCTCTGGAAAATGTAAACTGAGTGTGTTCAGCTGCAACAGGAATTCAATCAGGTCTGCAAGTCTTGGAGCTTAGCCTGAAACTGGGAATTGTAGGTCTACATTTAGAAGGAACTTTGACTTCAAACCGGGGAGAATCTTGAGGCGGGTTGGATCTCCGCGTCGGCATCACATGGTCAGTCAGTGGAGAACTTTGTGAAAGGTACAGTGCTGTAGTCAGTGATCTTAGTGTTAAAGTGTTAAATTTACTGTATTATCAAAATATATGGCTTAAAGATTTACTTAGACTGTGCTATTGTTGGTGTTAGGCTAACTATTATTTTTGTTTTGATTGTTACTGTTATTTTCGGTGGCTCGCCCCAACCCTGTTTCTCCCACAAGCCCCATTATTTATATTGCACCATTTTCTATAACACGGTGTCACACAGGGATGCAGCTACCACGCTGTAGGAGAACTACCCGCACTGTGAGTAGTTTTTGTCCCCTCGTTTAAGGAAAGTTATAATTTCATTGCAGGCAGTTCAGAGGAGGTTCACAAGGATGATCCCTGCTATGGAGAGAATGTCTTATAAGCAAAAGCTAAACCGATTGTGACTCCTCTGGAGTTTCAAAGATTCAGAAGTGATCTCATTGAAACAGATAGGACTCTTAAGGGGCTTGACAGGATCAATGCTGAGAGAGGATTCCCCTCATGGGAAAGCCTAGGACTAGAGGGCAAAGTCTCGGAATAAAGAGATATCAAATTAAGATGGGATGAGGAGGAATTTCTTCTCTCAGAGGGTTGAGTGTCTTCAAAAGTGTTTGCCTCAGAAAACTGTGGAAGCAGAGCCCGAGGGTATGTTTATCACTGAGATGGATAGATTCTTCAATAGGGGAATCAGGGGTTGTAAGGAAAGGACGGGATGTTTATATGTGAGGAATGTCAGATCAGCCATGGTCCTATTGAATGGCGGAGCAGGGTTGAGGTGCCCAATGGCCTACTCCTGTTCTTTTTTCTTATGGTCTTCACTGAAGTCTTATCAATCTCTATATCCCACCAAATCTCAACAGATTTCTCCAAGACTTTTATCAGTCCCCTCAGAAATTTCAACCCCCACTGTGCTCTCATTAAAACCCTGCAAGTTCTCTTGAAGCTGCTCCGGACATGTCCTCAGAGTTCACTGAATCCATCAAGAGTTCCAATTTTAATCTAAGTCAGTGTCTGTCTATTAATTGCAGGTGGAGTCAAAGCAGCACAGGGAGTGCCCTCAGCGAGCAGTTTGGATCTTCAGTTACTGTCTAACAGGATACCGAAAAACCAGCCTGAGGTATGATGAACAGATCCAGGTTCACCCTCACCCTTCCAAACCGACCTGACTGCTCTGAACCTTTCTGTACTTGCTGTACCTGCCCTGGGAGTGGGTGATGGGGACAGTGCAGTCAGAGCTTTACTTTCCATATAAAAGAGTAGAGGGAGCTTTACTGTGTATCTAACCCCATGCTGTGTGGAGAGGCCGGAAATCTGTATCTAACCCCATTCTACACTTCTCTTGGGAATGTTTGCTGGAGATATTGTAGAGGCAGTTTTTCTCTTTATCTCACCCTATGCTGTCCCTGACTTGGAAGTGTTTGATGAGAATCAGCACAGATTCATCAAGGCGATGTCACGCCTAGCAAATTTGTTAGAATTCTTTGAGGAGGTAACAAACATGTTAGACAGAAGAGAGTCAGTGGACGTGATTGTCAGAAGGCCTTTGACAAGGTGTCACCCAAGAGGCTGCTCAATGGTGCTTGGGGTAAGATACTGACATGGTTACAGATTGGTAGAAGTGGGTACTGCAGATGCTGGAGATCAGAGTCTAGATTAGAATGGCTCTGGAAAAGCACAGCAGGTCAGACAGAATCCGAGGAGCAGGAAAATCGACACCCTCCCATCCTGCCACCGCAGGAATTGCAAAACCTACTCCCACACCACCTCCCTCACCACCATCCAAGGCCCCAAAGGAGCCTTCCACATCCATCAAAATTTCACTGCACTTCCACTAATATCATTTTTTGTATCCGTTGCTCCCGATGCGGTCTCCTCTACATTGGGGAGACTGGATGCCTTCTTGCAGAGCGTTTCAGGGAACATCTCCAGGACACCCGCACCAATCAACCCCACTGCCCCATGACCCAACATTTCAACTCCCCCTCCCACTCTGCCGAGGATATGCAGGTCTCCCCACCTCCATCCACCAATTGTACTCTTTGCTACTTTCTCCCCAGCCCCACCCCCCTCCCATTTATCTCTCCACCCCGGAGGTTCCCTGTCTCATTCCTGATGAAGGGCTTTTGCCAAAAATGGATAGAGATTGGTTGACTGTCAGAAGGCAGAGAGTAGGGAAAAAAGGGGGCTTTCTTCAGGCTTCACCCAGCGACTAGTGGAGTTCCTCAGCGTCCGTGTAGAGGCCACAACAATTTGCATTACACTTTAACGATCTAGGCAATGGGAACTGAGGGCATTGCTGCTTAGTTTGAAAGTGGCACAAAGATAGGAGGATAGTGTTGAGGAGGCAGAGAGGCTGCAGAAGGACTTGGCAGGCTAGGCCAGTTGGGCAAGGAAGTGAGAGATGGAATACAGCATGTGAAAGTGTGAGGTCATGCATTATGGGAGGAAGAACAAAGGCATGGGCTATTTCCTAAATGGTGAAAGCCTCAGAAATCTGAAGGACAAAGGGACTTGGGTTTCCCAGATTGGGATTCTCTTCAGGTTCAATTGGTGGTTAGGAATTAAATTATCATTCATTTTAAGAGGGCGAGAAATCAAGGACAGAGGTGTATTGCTGAGGCAGTATAAGGCTCTGTCAGACCACATTGGGAATCCTGTGAGCAGTTTTAGCCCCGTATCTAAGGGAAGATATGCAGGCTTTACTCCTATGTGTAAAAGAGTAGAGGGAGCATTGTGTCTCAAACTCCAACCGTCCCCATCCTGGGACTGTTTGATGGGGACAGTATAAGTGAAGCTTTACTCTGTATCTAACCCTGTGCTGTCTCTGTCCTGGGAGTGTTGGGTCAGTGTTGAGGGACATTTACTTGTTGTTTAAAAGTGTAGAGAGAGCTTTAGTTTCAGTTGAAAAGTGGAAACAGAGCTTTAATCTGACCACACAATTGTTATGATGTGGAGATCGAATCTCTCTATTAATTACAACCAAACACCCAGAAAAGCTCGCTTCGCCTCATAATCTGTTAAAATGTAAGTGAGAGAGAACTCCTAAATTCCACTATTTAAAGAAAAATAACAATTTATTTTCCTAACTTAATAGTGAACATTAATCAAAAACTATTCACAAATCCCGGGCCCCCTTTCTTTACTACTTATTATCTGACTCCAACTCTATAAAAAGTATCCTGTTCCAATAACATACTTATTAAACATTACATTAATTTAATCTCAAGGCCACACAGTCTCTGTCTTCTCTGCTGTCTTCAGTCTTTTGGCTGATGATCTCCCTGGTCTGTCATCTTTCGTTTTTACTACGAGTATGTTTCACACGAAAAGGTCCCTTTTTGATAGAGAGTGTTTTCTAATTTCTTTGAGATGTTGGATGGGCAGTTAGTTCTCCGGCTTTACAACAGTTGTTTGCTTTAATTTTCAAAATGCCAGAGTGTTTTATGCCCTCCCATGACACATTAAATTTGTATAATTTGATTGATTTCCTGGTGTCAAAACAATGAATTCAAATTCGATTGAGTTTTAGTGTCCTGAGCACAATTTAAACTGATTGGTTAAATTTGAATGAATGTCAAAACAGCAACCAAAACTCAGGTATCCCTTTAATAACTATTTGCTACATGGATCTGTTTTGGAGCAGCTCATCTCCCAGCCTTTCTATTCGGGCAGTTGAGCCTGCATTTTAAGTTTACTTCAAAATTCAGAAAACATTTTCTATTTTAAAGTGAACATACATACTTTTGATTTCGTAACACAATGTCTATACTGGGAGTGTTTGAATGGACAGTTTTTACGTTCCATTTCCTTTTAGTTTAAATGAGTAGGGGCACTTTACTCTCGAGTTAACACTGTGCTGGCCATGTCCTGGGAATTGTTTGATGTGGATAATGTTAAGGGAGCTTTCCTTCACGATTAAAAGTGTAGAATAAGTTTTACTTTCATTTTAAAAGCATACACAGAGCTTTACGCTGTATCTAATCTGCGCTGTACCTACCCAGGGAGTAGTTGATGGGGTCAGCAGTATTGAGGGAGCTTTAAAAGAGTAGAGAAAATCATACGCAGTATCTAACCTTGTGTGGTCCCTGTCATTGACACATTTGATGGGGACAATGTTGAGGGATATTTACTTTCTGTTTAAAAATGAGAAACTTTACTTTCAGTTTAAAAGAGTAGCAAGAGCTTTACTTGGTAGCTGATGCTATGCTAACCCTGGCAAAGGACAAAGAGCATTACCCTTCGGCCCTCCAAGCCTGAGCCAAACCAGATCCTCTGTCTATACCTGTCGCCTATTTTCTAAGGATCTGTATCTCTTTGCTCCCTGCCCATTCATGTATCTGTCTAGATCCATCTTAAATGACGCTAACATGCCCGCCTCTACTATCTCCGCTGGCAACACATTCCAGGCACCTACCACCCTCCGCGTAATGAACTTTCCATATTTCTCTACCTGAGACTTTTCCCCTCTCCCCTTGAACACTAGCTGTCCTGGGAGTATTTGATGGAGGTTGTGTTGAGGAAGCTTTACTCTGTACCTAACCCCGCGCTGTCCCTGTCCTGGGAGTATTTGATGGAGGCTGTGTTGAGGAAGCTTTACTCAGTATCTAACCCCGTGCTGTCCCTGTCCTGGGAGTGTTTGATGGGGGACAGTGTAGAGGGAACTTTACTCAGTATCTAACCCCGTGCTGTCCCTGTCCTGGGAGCGTTTGATGGGAACAGTGTGGAAGGAGCTTGACTTTCCGTTTAAAAGAGTACAGTGAGTTTTACACTGTATCTAAGCCTGTGCAGTCTCTGATAGACGTGTGTTTGATGAGGACAGTGTCAGGAAGTTTTAGTTTCAGTTATGAAACAGCATTGAGGGAGCTTTATTTTCAGTTTGAAAGAGTAGAGGGTTCTTCACTCTGCATCTAACCCTGTGCTGTCCATCTCTTTGGAGTATTTGATGGAGACTATGAAGGTAAATATACTATCTGTTTAAAAGTATATGGAGAGGTTTTGTATCCATTTATAAGGGAATGTTTGATGGTGACAATGTCAAGAGTGAAAGAAGCTTTCCTCTGCAACTAAACCTGTGCTGTACCTGTCCTGGAGGTGTTTCATGGGGACAGTGTAGATAGAGCTTTTCTTTCTATTAAAAATGGAAGAGGGAACCTTATTTTCAGTTTAAAATGGTAGAGAAAGCTTTACTCAGAGTCTTATCCTGTGCTGCCCTGGGAGTGTTTGATGAGGATAGTGTGGAGGCAGTTTTACTTACACTTTTAAAATGTAGAGGGAGCTTTGCTCTGTATCTAACCCCATGCTGTCCGTGTCCAAGGAGTGTCTGTTCGGGACTGGGTGGAGGCAACTAGGACAAAGTGAGGACTGCAGTTGCTGGAGAATCAGAGTGGAAAAGGGTGGTGCTGGAAAAGCACAGCAGGTCAGGCAGCATCCGAGGAGCAGGAGAGTTGATGTTTCAGGCATAAGCCCTTCATTATACATGAAACATTGATTCTCCTGCTCCCCGGGTGCTGCCTGACTTGCTGTCCTTTTCCAGCACCACCCTATTCGACAGTATAGATAGAGGCAGCTTATAGAGCAGAGTGAGCTGTCCTTTATATCCTGTGCATCTATCGGTCAATGACGCCTGTGACTATATGTTCATAGTTGTCCTGTGTGTTTCTGATGGGAATGCTTGTTTTCTACATCTCTTCAGCAGCATCGTGACCTCCAGTCTCCCAGGGATCCCTTTGTGAAACCACTCAACTCTGAAAGGAGAATGATGTCATCACAGGAAGTGAGCAGCTCCCTCCCTGAACTCCCTGTCCAATCACAACTTCAATGTCACCCAGAAACCCCGTCACCTTGTTCGCCAGTGAAATCTCAGCCGACTGTTTCCCCCCTGGCACAGAGCCCTGGCACTGCCCCATCCTATCCTTCTCCCCTGGCACAGAGCCCCACCACTGCCCCATCCTCTATTATCTCTCCGACACAGAGCCCCAGTGGTGCTCCATCCCCTGTGACTCCTCTGGCACAGAGCCCTGGTACTGCCCCATCAGTTATCTGCTGCCAACCGCTAACCTGTTCTGAAGTAACAAGTTCCATCATAGCTCAGTCACCAGTGAAATCCCAGCCTGTGGGAAGTATCCTCACATCTACCCCACTCATCAGCCTCGGCACGGAGTCACACAGCAAGGTGACAGAGAGACTGGCTGACCTGGGTGGAGACAAGCTCTCCCGCAAGGACCCTGTCGATGAGTTCTGGCTGAGGAGTATGGAGCTCAGGAGGAATCTGGGGGTCAGCCCTGTAGACCGAGCCAGTGGCTCTGAAACTAGTTTCACCTTGTCCACCACTGGCTCAGCCTCTCCTCAATCGTTCACACCAGACGAGATGTTTGAGGAGCACCGGAGCCACCCAGCCAGTCCACCAGCCACCTCTCGTACACCGAGTGTATCGGGCGTGGAGGAGCAGCCCCTGGCAGCCCTCAGCCCAAGCACCTCCACTGGACTGGAACCCAAGAGTTCAGATGGTGCTCAGCGCGATCTGAGCAGCACCTCGGGGCTTGGTCTGAACGGAAGCTTGAGCAACACCAGGACAGCGGCTAGTATGAGTCTAAACAACTCGGACAGTATGTTAACTCCACCATCCAGCCCACCTCCTCCGCCTCCTGCTGACGAGGAGCCCGCAACCCTCCGACGGAGGAAGACCCGGGAGAGGAGGACGAGTGGGGCGGAGTGCAGCCCTGCGTTGGTCAGCAGTGAACAACTGGGGCCAGCCCAGCACACAGCAGGAGGCAGCCAGCCTGACAGTGTCAGGAAGTCCCTCGCAGACAGCATTGATGAGATTCCCTTCGCTGATGACGTGGAGGATACGTACGATGACCGCACACCCGATACCAGCGTCCAGGAGCAATTCTATACACCCCCGAGCAGTCAGCCCAAACAGGAGAAACCCTCTCCCTTGCACTTAGCCCAGGCTGCAGTCTCAAAGCTAGCAACGCCAAAACAGAGACTCCTGACATACATCACACCAGAGGCCAAAGAGATAGCCAAGGAAAGGATGAGGGCTCGAGAGAAGTCTGTAAAGAGCCAGGTGCTCCGGGATGCGATGGAGAAACAGCTGAGGAAGATGAAAGACATGGAAATGAACGAAGATGCCCCGGGCCAGGCACGAATGGGGTCAAGGCAGGCGAGAGGGCAGGAGGCAGCCAGGCCTGACACGACCTTCCCCTCGGGCGTCAGATTAACCAATGGTCACAAGCAGGAGATGTTGGGAGACCGTGTCCTGAGCCCCACAGCCATTCAGGAGGCCATGGTTGAAGGGTCTGGTGCCTCCTCAGAGGACTCTGCTGGCAAAATCAAGAAGAGGGCTTCTTTATTTTCACCACGAAAGAGCAAAAAGGAGAAGAAATCAAAGAGCGATGGTAGGCAGTTTCAGAAGGCGAGCAGCCCAGCTGAGGAGGCCCCCAAATCCAGATCCCTCTGGAAATCCGTCTTCTCCAGTTACAGGAAGGACAGGAAGAAGAAGGAGGAGACAGTGTGTCCCAGTACGCCGTCCAGCAGCAACACCATCGACTCCAGCAGCAAACACACACGGGATATTCTCCGCACAGCTGTAGGTAAGGAGCATCCACACAGCCCAGTTACAGGAAGGACAGGAAGAAGAAGGAGGAGACAGTGTGTCCCAGTACGCCGTCCAGCAGCAACACCATCGACTCCAGCAGCAAACACACACGGGATATTCTCCGCACAGCTGTAGGTAAGGAGCATCCACACAGCCCACACAGAGACCACTGACCTCCACCCCAACCCCCCACCACAGCCCTACTGATCCTCCTCTGACTCCGTCTCTGATCCTGCCTCTGATTCCCCCCGACCCCTCACTGACCCCCTCT
>NC_057735.1:53015115-53021249 GCF_004010195.1 Chiloscyllium plagiosum
AATTGTAAGGCACAGAATTTATAGCAAAAGTTTACAGTGTGATGTAACTGAAATTATACATTGAAAAATACCTTGATTGTCTGTTGAGTCTTTCATCTGTTTGAATACCATGATAGTTTCACTTCTTTCATGTGTAAATCACAAAATGTTTTTAAAAGGTTGCATTCTCAGGTTAACTGTAATATTTGGTGTTAGCTAGACAATATGTTGAAGGTGTTAGCCCCCTGTGTTCTCTGTCTATGCCATGATGTTTAGATTGATTCTAATCTAAAAAGTGAGATAACAGAGTTTTACATGAATTCATGCAGTTTTTGAACAAAGTACAATGTAACTCTGCAATTACAAATTCACCCCACAAAATATATGCATATGTGTGCATGTGGGTCTGTGTGTGTGTGCCTCCATGTGGGTGTGTGTCTGTGTGGGTGTGTCTGTGTCCGTGTCCATGTGTGTCTGTGTCCGTGTGGGTGCGTGTCCATGTGGGTGTGTGTCCATGTGGGTGTGTCTATGTCTGTGTCCATGTGGGTGATGTGGGTGTGTCTATGTCTGTGTCCATGTGGGTGCGTGTCCGTGTGGGTGTGTCTGTGTCCGTGTGGGTGTGTGCTTGTCCGTGTGGGTGTGTCTGTGTCTGTGTCCGTGTGGGTGCGTGTCCCGTGTGGGTGTGTATGTGTCCGTGTGGATGCGTATCCCTGTGCGTTTTTATTTTAATGTGCTGGCCAGATCTAACTGGTCTTTGTATGGACAGACCCTGGACTGGCTCGTGCTGGACTCATTATCGGTGCTGGGCTGAGCCAGACTCGGCAGGATTGTATGCATCACAGTCAATCCCTGGAATGATCGAAGCTTCAAGATTGGAATCAGGTCCAGGTTCAGGATTGGGATCAGGTTCAGAATCAGGAATATGCTGCAGATAAGGTTCAGGATCGGACACCATTTTAACCTATTTTAAATAGCATATTTTTGTGAGCAGTCTGTTCAGAGATGTTCTTACACACCTCTGCAGCAGGTGGGACTTGAATACAGGGATCTCAGTCCAGAGATAGGGACAATACCTCTGCAGACAGAAGGACTCTCAGATACCATTCTCAGTTTATGGACAGTTTCAGATACAGGTGGGTTTTGAGCAACAGGAGGCAGGGTCCGAGGTTACTGGGAACTGAAGACAGTGTACCAGGGTACTAGGAACAGGAGGCAGTGTACTAGGGTACTGGGGAACAGGAGGCAGGGTCCTAGGGTACTGGGGAACAGGAGGTAGTGTACTAGGGTACTGGGAACAGGAGGTAGTGTACTAGGGTACTGGGGAACAGGAAGTAGTGTACTAGGGTACTGGGAACAGGAGGCAGTGTACTAGGGTACTGGGGAACAGGAGGCAGGGTCCTAGGGTACTGGGGAACAGGAGGTAGTGTACTAGGGTACTGGGGAACAGGAGGCAGGGTCCTAGGGTACTGGGGAACAGGAGGTAGTGTACTAGCGTACTGGGAACAGGAGGTAGTGTACTAGGGTACTGGGGAACAGGAGGCAGGGTCCTAGGGTACTGGGGAACAGGAGGTAGTGTACTAGCGTACTGGGAACAGGAGGTAGTGTACTAGGGTACTGGGGAACAGGAGGCAGGGTCCTAGGGTACTGGGGAACAGGAGGTAGTGTACTAGCGTACTGGGAACAGGAGGTAGTGTACTAGGGTACTGGGGAACAGGAGGTAGTGTACTAGCGTACTGGGAACAGGAGGTAGTGTACTAGGGTACTGGGGAACAGGAGGTAGTGTACTAGCGTACTGGGAACAGGAGGTAGTGTACTAGGGTACTGGGGAACAGGAGGTAGTGTACTAGCGTACTGGGAACAGGAGGTAGTGTACTAGGGTACTGGGGAACAGGAGGTAGTGTACTAGCGTACTGGGAACAGGAGGTAGTGTACTAGGGTACTGGGGAACAGGAGGTAGTGTACTAGCGTACTGGGAACAGGAGGTAGTGTACTAGGGTACTGGGGAACAGGAGGTAGTGTACTAGCGTACTGGGAACAGGAGGTAGTGTACTAGGGTACTGGGGAACAGGAGGTAGTGTACTAGCGTACTGGGAACAGGAGGTAGTGTACTAGGGTACTGGGGAACAGGAGGTAGTGTACTAGCGTACTGGGAACAGGAGGTAGTGTACTAGGGTACTGGGGAACAGGAGGTAGTGTACTAGCGTACTGGGAACAGGAGGTAGTGTACTAGGGTACTGGGGAACAGGAGGTAGTGTACTAGCGTACTGGGAACAGGAGGTAGTGTACTAGGGTACTGGGGAACAGGAGGTAGTGTACTAGCGTACTGGGAACAGGAGGTAGTGTACTAGGGTACTGGGGAACAGGAGGTAGTGTACTAGCGTACTGGGAACAGGAGGTAGTGTACTAGGGTACTGGGGAACAGGAGGTAGTGTACTAGCGTACTGGGAACAGGAGGTAGTGTACTAGGGTACTGGGGAACAGGAGGTAGTGTACTAGCGTACTGGGAACAGGAGGTAGTGTACTAGGGTACTGGGGAACAGGAGGTAGTGTACTAGCGTACTGGGAACAGGAGGTAGTGTACTAGGGTACTGGGGAACAGGAGGTAGTGTACTAGCGTACTGGGAACAGGAGGTAGTGTACTAGGGTACTGGGGAACAGGAGGCAGTGTACTAGGGTACTTGGGAACAGGAGGCAGTGTACTAGGGTACTGGGGAACAGTAGGCAGTGTACTAGGGTACTGGGGAACATGAGGCAGTGTACTAGGGTACTGGGGGACAGGAGGTCGTGTACTAGAGTACTGGGAACAGGAGATAGTGTACTAGGGTACTGGGAACAAGAGGCAGTGTACTAGGGTACTGGGGGACAGGAGGTTGTGTACTAGGGAACTGGGAACAGGAGTCAGTGTACTAGGGTCCTGGGGTATAGGAGGTAGTGTACTAGGGAACTGGGATCACGAGGCAGTGTACTAGGGTACTGGGAACAGGAGGTAGTGTACTAGGGTACTGGGGAACAGGAGGTAGTGTACTAGGGTGCTGAGGAACATGAGGCAGTGTACTAGGGTACTGGGAACAGGAGGTAGTGTACTAGGGTACTGGGGTACAGGAGGCAGTGTACTAGGGTACTGGGAACAGGAGACCGTGTACTAGGGCACTGGGGAACAGTAGGCAGTGTACTAGGGTACTGGGGAACAGGAGGCAGTGTACTAGGGTACTGGGAACTGAAGACAGTGTACGAGGGTACTGGGAACATGAGGCAGTGTACTAGGGTACTGGGGGACAGGAGTAGTGTACTAGGGTACTGGGGAACAGGTGGCAGTGTACTAGGGTACTGGGAACTGAAGACAGTATACTGGGGTACAGGAGGCAGTGTACTAGGGTAGTGGGGAACAGGAGGTAGTGTACTAGGGTACTGGGGAACAGGAGGTAGTGTACTAGGGTACTGGGAACAGGAGGCCGTGTACTAGGGTACTGAGGAACAGGAGGTAGTGTACTCGGGTACTGGGGAACAGGAGGTAGTGTACTAGGGTACTGGGGAACAGGAGGTAGTGTACTAGGGTACTGGGGAACAGGAGGCAGGATCCTAGGTTACTGGGTAACAGGAGGCAGTGTACTAGGGTACTGGGATCACAAGGCAATGTACTAGGGTACTGGGAACAGGAGGCAGGGTACTGGGAACAGGAGGCAGTGTACTAGGGTACTGGGAACAGGAGGCCGTGTACTAGGGTACTGGGAACAGGAGACCGTGTACTAGGGTACTGGGAACAGGAGACCGTGTACTAGGGCACTGGGGAACAGTAGGAAGTGTACTAGGGTACTGGGGAACATGAGGCAGTGTACTAGGGTACTGGGGAACAGGAGGCAGTGTACTGGGGAACAGGAGGTAGTGTACTAGGGTACTGGGAACAGGAGATAGTGTACGAGGGTACTGGTGAACAGGAGGTAGTGTACTAGGGTACTGGGGGACAGGAGGTAGTGTACTAGGGAACTGGGAACAGGAGGCAGTGTACCAGGGTCCTGGGGTATAGGAGGTAGTGTACTAGGGAACTGGGATCACGAGGCAGTGTACTAGGGAACTGGGAACAGGAGTCAGTGTACTAGGGTTCTGGGGTATAGGAGGTAGTGTACGAGGGAACTGGGATCACAAGGCAGTGTACTAGGGTACTGGGAACAGGAGATAGTGTACTAGGGTACTGGGGTACAGGAGGCAGTGTACTAGGGAACTGGGATCACGAGGCAGTGTACTAGGGTACTGGGGAACAGGAGGTAGTGTACTAGGGTACTGGGGAACAGGAGGTAGTGTACTAGGGTACTGGGAACAGGCAGTAGTGTACTAGAGTACTAGGAACAGGTGGCAGTGTACTAGGGTACTGGGAACAGGAGTCAGTGTACTAGGGTACTGGGGTACAGGAGGCAGTGTACTAGGGTACTGGGGAACATGAGGCAGTGTACTAGGGTACTGGGGAACAGGAGGTAGTGTACTAGAGTACTGGGAACAGGTGGCAGTGTACTAGGGTACTGGGGAACAGGAGGTAGTGTACTAGAGTACTGGGGACAGGAGGCAGTGTACTAGGGTACTGGGGAACAGGAGGTAGTGTACTAGAGTACTAGGAACAGGTGGCAGTGTACTAGGGTACTGGGAACAGGTGGCAGTGTACTAGGGTACTGGGAACTGAAGACAGTGTACTGGGGTACAGGAGGCAGTGTACTAGGGTAGTGGGGAACAGGAGGTAGTGTACTAGGGTACTGGGGAGCAGGAGGTAGTGTACTAGAGTACTGGGAACAGGAGGCAGTGTACTAGGGTACTGGGAACAGGAGGCAGTGTACTTGGGTACTGGGGAACAGGAGGTAGTGTACTAGGGTACTGGGGAACAGGAGGCAGTGTACTAGTTTACTGGGAACAGGAGGCAGTGTACGATGGTTCTGGGACCAGAGGCAGTGTACTAGGGTCTCTGGCTATCGACTCTATCTATGCCTCTCATTACCTTGTATACCTCAATTAGGTCCCCTCTGCTCCTCCTTTTCTCCAATGAAAAAAGTCCAAGCTCTGTCAACCTCTCCTTATAAGATAAGCCCTCCAGTCCAGGCAGCATCCTGGTAAACCGTCTCTGAACCCGCTCCAAAGCATCCACATCTTTCTTATAATAGGGCGACCAGAACTGGACGCAGTATTCCAAGTGCGGTCTAACCAAAGTTTTATAGAGCTGCAACAAGATCTCACGACTCTTAAACTCAATCCCCCTGTTAATGAAAGCCAAAACACCATATGCTTTCTTCACAATCCTGTCCACTTGGATGGCCATTTTAAGGGATCTATGTACCTGCACACCAAGATCCCTCTGTTCCCCAATACTGCCAATAATCCTATCCTTAATCCTGTACTCCGCTTTCAAATTCGACCTTCCAAAATGCATCACCTCGCGTTTATCCAACTTGAACTCCATCTGCCACCTCTCAACCCATCTCTGCATCCTGTCAATGTCCCACTGCAGCCTACAACAGCCCTCTATACTGTCAACGACACCTCCAACCTTTGTGTCGTCTGCAAACTTGCTGACCCATCCTTCAATCCCCTCATCCAAGTCATTAATAAAAATTACAAACAATAGAGGCCCAAGGACAGAGCCCTGTGGAACACCAGTCACCACTGATCTCCAGGCAGAATATTTTCCTTCTACTACCACTCGCTGTCTTCTGTTGGCCAGCCAATTCTGTATCCAGACAGCTATGTTCCTCTGAATCCCATTCCTCCTGACCTTCCGAATGAGCCTACCGTGGGCAACCTTATCAAATATCTTGCTGAAGTCCATATACACCACATCCACAGCTCGACCCTCATCAACCTTTCTAGTCACATCCTCACAGAACTCAATAAGGTTTGTGAGGCATGACCTGCCCCTCACAAAGCTGTGTTGACTGCATTTAATCAAACCATGCTCTTCCAGATGGTCATAAATCCTATCCCTCAGAATCCTTTCTAACACCTTGCAGACGACAGACGTGAGACTGACTGGTCTGTAATTGCCGGGGATTTCCCTATTTCCTTTCTTGAAGAGAGGAATTACATTTGCCTCTCTCCAGTCCTCAGGTACGACTCCAGTGGAGAGCGAGGATGAAAAGATCTTCGCAAGTGGTGAAGCAATCACATTTCTCGCTTCC
>NC_057735.1:53024301-53031772 GCF_004010195.1 Chiloscyllium plagiosum
AACAGGAGACAGTGTACTAGGGTACTGGGGAACAGGAGGCAGTGTACTAGGGTACTGGGGAAACAGGAGACAGTGTCCTTGGGTACTGGGGAACAGGAGGTAGTGTACTAGGGTACTGGGGAAACAGGAGACAGTGTACTAGGGTACTGGGAACAGGAGGCAGTGTACTAGGGTACTGGGAACAGGAGGCTATGTACTAGGGTACGGGGAACAGGAGGCAGTGTACTAGGGTACTGGGGAACAGGAAGCAGTGTACTACGGTACTGGGAACAGGAGACAGTGTACTAGGGTACTGGGAACAGGAGGCAGTGTAGTAGGGTACTGGGAATGGGAGACTGTGTGCTAGGGTACTTTGAATAGGAGGGAGTGTACTAGGGCACTGGGACCAGGACGCAGTGTGCGAAGGTACTGTGAACAGGATACAGTGTTCTCGTGTACTGGGGAACAGGAGGCAGTGTGCTCGTGTACTGGGGAACAGGAGTCAGTGTGCTACTCTACTGGGGAACAGGAGAAAGTGTACTCGGTTACTGGGAACAGGAGAAAGTGTACTCGGTTACTGGGAACAGGAGAGAGTGTACACACTAACCCACCTCGCTGTATCGCAAACTAACCCACCTCACCGTACAGTACCCACGTACACTAGGGTACTGAGGAACAGGAAGCAGTGTACTAGGGTACTGGGGAACAGGAGGCAGTGTACTAGGGTACTGGGGACAGGAGGTTGTGTACTAGGGTACTGGGGAACAGGAGGCAGTGTGCTACTGTACTGGGTAACAAGAGAGAGTAAATTAGTGTCCTGGGAACAGGAGGCAGTGTGCTCGTGTACTGGGGAACAGGAGTCAGTGTGCTACTCTACTGGGGAACAGGAGAAAGTGTACTCGATTACTGGGAACAGGAAAGAGTGTACACACTAACTCACCTCACCGTATCGCACACTAACCCACCTCACCGTACAGTACCCTCGTACACTAGGGCACTGAGAGCAGGAGGCAATGTACTGGAAACAGGAGGCAGTGTACTAGGGTACTGGGAACAGGAGGCAGTGTACTAGGGTACTTGGAACATGAGGCAGTGTACCCGTGTACTGGGGAACAGGAGGCAGAGTGCTAGGGTACTGGGACAGGAGACAGTGTACTAGGGTTCTGGGAAACAGGAGGCAGTATACTAGGGTTCTGGGAAACAGGAGGTAGTGTACTAGGGTACTGGGAACAGGAGGCAGTGTACTAGGGTACTGGGAACATGAGGCAGTATACTAGGGTACTGGGTGATAGGCGGCAGTGTACTAGGGTACTGGGAACAGGAGACAGTGTACTCATGTTTGGGGAACAGGAGGCAGTGTACTGGGGTTCTGGGGAACAGGAGGCTGTGTACTATGGTATTGGGTGACAGGAGGCAGTATACTAGGGTACTGGGAACAGGAGGCTGTGTGCTCGAGTGCTGGGTAACAGGAGTACTGTGATACGGTGAGATGGGTTAGTGTGTGATATGGTGAGGTGGGTTAGTGAGTGATGTGGTGAGGTGGGTTAGTGAGTGATGTGGTGAGGTGGGTTAGTGTGTGATACGGTGAGGTGGGTTAGCGTGTGATACGGTGAGGTGGGTTAGCGTGTGATACGGTGAGGTGGGTTAGCGTGTGATACGGTGAGGTGGGTTAGCGTGTGATACGGTGAGGTGGGTTAGCGTGTGATACGGTGAGGTGGGTTAGCGTGTGATACGGTGAGGTGGGTTAGCGTGTGATACGGTGAGGTGGGTTAGCGTGTGATACGGTGAGGTGGGTTAGCGTGTGATACGGTGAGGTGGGTTAGCGTGTGATACGGTGAGGTGGGTTAGCGTGTGATACGGTGAGGTGGGTTAGCGTGTGATACGGTGAGGTGGGTTAGCGTGTGATACGGTGAGGTGGGTTAGCGTGTGATACGGTGAGGTGGGTTAGCGTGTGATACGGTGAGGTGGGTTAGCGTGTGATACGGTGAGGTGGGTTAGCGTGTGATACGGTGAGGTGGGTTAGCGTGTGATACGGTGAGGTGGGTTAGCGTGTGATACGGTGAGGTGGGTTAGCGTGTGATACGGTGAGGTGGGTTAGCGTGTGATACGGTGAGGTGGGTTAGCGTGTGATACGGTGAGGTGGGTTAGCGTGTGATACGGTGAGGTGGGTTAGCGTGTGATACGGTGAGGTGGGTTAGCGTGTGATACGGTGAGGTGGGTTAGCGTGTGATACGGTGAGGTGGGTTAGCGTGTGATACGGTGAGGTGGGTTAGCGTGTGATACGGTGAGGTGGGTTAGCGTGTGATACGGTGAGGTGGGTTAGCGTGTGATACGGTGAGGTGGGTTAGCGTGTGATACGGTAGGTGGGTTACCGTGTGATATGGTGAGGTGGGTTAGCGTGTGATATGGTGAGGTGGGTTAGTGTGTGATACGGTGAGGTGGGTTAGCGTGTGATACGGTGAGGTGGGTTAGCGTGTGCTATGGTGAGGTGGGTTAGTGTGTGATACGGTGTGCTGGTTGTTGCTGTCATGGTATTATTTGTCATGCACTGCCTTCTTATTCTTCCTGAGCTGTTTTAAGTTCCTGTTTTTCTTCTTCCTTAAGTCTGTCTATGTTCCTCATGCTCTGGCTTTCAGGAGATCATATACATACAAGGTAGAGTGCATGTAAAGTGTGTGTCAGTAGTGGGAAATAGTCGTGAACAGGGAAGCAGCACACAAGCAATCCTAAAAGCACACTGAGTCATACTCCATTGTATCCAATCTGAACTCACATTGATGTTAAAACACAGAAACTGTCCAATTGGTTCTGTTCCATGTTTTTTGCTCCATACGGCCCTCTTTATTAATCTCACTCTATCAACGAGTCCTTCTTTTCCCTTCCTTTTCATCCAGCTTTCCTTGAGTGTATTTCTTGTAATAAACTTGACCATGCTTTCTGGTACTGAGTTCCTCATTTCATTGTGCTCTGGAGTTTCCTTGAATTAATAAAATCATAAAAACTCAAAGCACAGAAATAGCCTCCCTGCCATCCTCATGCTGGCTCTATGAAAGTACAGTCTCCACAGCAACTACAGATAAACAGCAGATATTGGTCTCATCAGCATTGTTCATCTCCAAAATATGAACAGCAAAAAATGCTGCATCTTCCCACTGTGACCCTGTAAGCCCCTCATTCTTCTTGTCCAACTCTTTTACAACTATGCAGGGATCAGTTTCATTTCAGAAGACTGTTCCATATCCCAAAAACTCTCAAGTGATGAAACAGAGCCAAAGAAGCACACAAATCCCCTCTTGATCCTCTGACAGTTTAGAATGTCTGGTTTACAAGAGGCAATCATTTTCCTCTCTTTGGAAACCTCTCGGGGATCAACTCTGACACGTTCTCTGTTCAAGGAGAACAATTAAACTTACCTGACGTGCCTCATCGCTGAAATTGCTCACCCCTTAAAGTGGTGACCAAGGCTGGAGGAGGTACACTGTCCTTTAGACTCATGACTCTGGGGTCTTACCATGAACGGGAAAGCTAATCATATGCATTCTCTAAAACTTGGAATAATGGTATCAGATGATGAGGGTACCAAGCAAAAGGCAAAGGGAGAACTAATGTTCATAGAGGAATGATTTCTAAATAAATTATTGTTAAAGGTTTAACAATAGAAATCCCAGAACTGAGGTTCTGAAGAAGAGCCCTATCTTTGGTAACATTTGAGTACCTCATTGGTCAAGAATTTACCTTACCTACCTAAAAAAAATTAATGGCTCTGTCTCCACCACTTTCTTTGGGAGTGAGTTCACAGATTCTCAACCCTCTAAATAAACTGCAGCAACAAGTTTGATTCCTCCTGTTACCTGGGGATACTGGTTAAAAAATGGAGGGAAGGGGGAGGAGGCTACAGGATAAAGTGTGACGGACACAGCGAGATGAACAGTATGAAAAGCTGTGATGTGTTTGGGATAGGAGGACCGGCAGATGTTGTGAAAATATATATCAGAGCGAAAAGGAAGAGATTGGCCAATGGACTGTCTTTGCTGATTTGTAATAACCATTGATCATTTAAAGACAGCTGGTGACTTTCTTAAAAAATTTATTCTTTCATGAGATGACAGCATTCACTGGCCAGGCCAGTGTTTATTGCCCATCCCTAATTGCCTAAAGGGCAGATAAGAATTGCTGTGGGCCTGGAGTCACATGTAGGCCAGACTGGGTAAGGATGGCAGTTTCTTTACTAAAGGACATCAGTGAAACAGATGGGGTTTTTTCAGACAAACGACAATGGTCATCATTAGACTCTTAATTCCAGACTTTTTAAAATTGAATTCAAATGTCACCATTTGGCGCGGCAGGATACAAACCCAGGTCCCGAGAACATTATCCCAGTCTCTGGGTGAACTGTCCAGTGATTACACCATTGTCTCCCGAATGCTGGCATTGCTGTGTTTCCTTCATTAGACCATCCTGTCGTCTTGTTGTAGTCACCTAGCTCTGTAAAACAGAACTGACTAGTACATCTAATGGTTTGTTGTCCATGCTGTCTAGCAATAGATCCATTCTTTTAGTTCCCCCAAGTGAATCTAATAGATTGCTTGGTCCACTTGTATCCTAGGAGAAAGTGAGGTCTGCAGATGCTGGAGATCAGAGCTGAAAATATGTTGCTGGAAAAGCGCAGCAGGTCAGGCAGCATCCAGGGAACAGGAGAATTGACGTTTTCGGGCATGAGCCCTGAAGAGTCCTGAAGAAGGGCTCATGCCCGAAACGTCGATTCTCCTGCTCCTTGGATGCTGCCTGACCTGCTGCACTTTTCCAGTAACACATTTTCACCACTTGTATCCTACCAATGGATCCAGTGACATCTGTGGCCTGAGCATACTTTCACTCGTTGTCTTAGGCTAACGAAAAATTGGAGTCAGCCTCAACCTCATGAAGACTTAAGTTCTTTACTAACCCATCATAAGGCAAGTTCCAGTCCATTTCTCCTTAAGATCAATGGAGAAATCCTCTCAAATGAGGGATATTTCCCCCATTTGGAGAGCCATCTCTCACCTAAGGCTGACATAGATGCAGAGATGCAACACATTCAATCTATTAGCACCGCCTGCAGACACTGAAGGTTGAGAATTTTTGATGACTACAACATCCATGCTGGTGTCAAGGTCCTTGTGTATAAGGTAGTCATCCTTCTGATTCTTCTGTATGGTTCCAAAATTTGAACTGGGTATAGATGCCATCTCAAGACCCTTGAGGAGTACCATTAACTTTGAGATGGATTCTCCAGATTAACTAGAAGGACAGGATACTAACATCGGCATCCTTGAAGCAGCTAACAGCACCAGAGTCGAGGCCATGACCATCTAAACCCAACTCTGCCGGGCTGGTCACATGATTAGGATGCCTAATTTAGTTCCAACTGCCAAAGCAAATCATCTTCGCCAAGCTCAAGGAAGGAACTGAAATGCGAGGAGGACAAAGGAAGCATTTCAAAGACTTTCTGAAGGCTTCCCTCAAGAATTGGAACGTAGATCTCAGAACCTCATTCAGAAGAGTCTGACTTAGTGGAAGCTGCTGTGTAAAGGAACACAATACTTTGACAATATCTGTCAGCAAGAGGAAATATGGAAAAGAAACTGGAGAAAGGAATGCCAGTGATTTCAAGACCAAGGACCAATTCCACCTCCCGGATACACCTGCCAAATTTGTGGCAAGAGACGTGGCTGTTGGATCGGGCTGATCAGCCACACAAGGACTCTGAGACCATGACCAGTGACACAGAATTTCCGAGATGGGCAGTCAGACTTGTTCGCAAGTGGTTGATGATGACTACCTATCAGTGGATTCAGTGATGTGCTCCTGACACAGGGCATGTTTTTGACTTTATGCAGACTTAGAAATGGATCCTGTGGTATATTCAGTCTGTGTGGTAATTTGCCAGTGGATCTAGCAGTTTGCTGTGTATCCGTGCACCTCGCTGAGGAAGAACACATCAATATTTCATGATATTTTTGCTTGTTCAGCTATTGAGCAGGGGTAAAAACTTGTTTATTTAATTTCAGAAACCCTACACTGAGGAGGAGCTCAATTCCAAGCTGACTCGGAGGGTGCAAAAAGCAGCTCGGAGACAGGCCAAGCAGGAGGAGCTGAAGAGACTGCACAGGGCACAGGTCAGTAAGCAAGAGCTGGGATTTTCAACAACACCGACCATGATGGGTGAAGTATCTGTGCGGTAAGCGATGCCAGTCTACCTGTATCACTGAGTGAATGAGAAGACCCTGTTCCAGTTGAAATACATCCTGGTCAGTCTGTCCCATTATATTGCCCCTAATTGTGCCTTAATTTTGTTTACTAATGTTCTGTATGGGATTTTAACCAAAAAGCTTTCTGAAAATCCAACTCCGCACCCCCCACCTTAACCGCTCTTGTACTCTGTGTTATACTAGGATACACCATTTCTACGATGGTACACTATGTTACACTATACCCACAATCTGACATGTTACACTAGGACACACTGTACCCACTACGGTCACTAGGGAATACAATATCTATGGCAGCACACTAGGCTACACTATCCCACATTGGTACACTGTATTACACGAGGGTATACTATATAACAGTGAGTTTTGAAAAGATTTGTAGCTCAGGTTGAGATTCTGGATGTAGGTTTGCTCGCTGAGTTGGAAGGTTCATTTCTAGACATTTCATCACCATATTAGGTAACATCTTCAGTGGGCCTCAGGGCGAAGCACTGCTGATGATTCCTGCTTTCTACTTACAAGTTTGGGTTTCTTTGAGTTGGTGATGTCATTTCCTGTTCTTTTTCTCAGGGGGTGGTAGATGGGGTCTAACTTGATGTGTTTGTTGATAGAGTTCCGGTTGGAATGCCATGCTTCTAGGAATTCTCATGCATGTCTCTGTTTGGCTTGTCCTAGGATTCGTGTATTGTCCCAGTCAAAGTGGTGTTCTTCCTTATCTGTATGTAAGGATACTAATGAGAGAGGGTCATGTCGTTTTGTGGCTAGTAGATGTTCATGTATCCTGGTGGCTAGTTTTCTGCCTGTTTGTCCAATGTAGCGTTTGTTACAGTTCTTGCACGGTATTTTGGAAATGACATCAGTTTTGCTCGTTGTCTGTATAGGATCTTTCAAGTTCATTAGCTGCTGTTTTAGTGTATTGGTGGGTTTGTGGGCTACCATGATGCCAAGGGGTCTGAATAGTCTGGCAGTCATTTCCAAGACGTCTTTGATCTAGGGGAGAGTGACTAGGGTTTCTGGACGTATTTTGTCTGCTTGTATGGGTTTGTTGCTGGGGAACTTCAAACCAGCATCTACAGGAAAACAACACATACGGACCAGATTAGATTAGATTACTTACAGTGTAGAAACAGGCCCTTCGGCCCAACAAGTCCACACTGACCCACCGAAGCGCTACCCACCCATACCTCTACATTTACCCCTTCACCTAACACTACGGGCAATTTAGCATGGCCAATTCACCT
>NC_057735.1:53032021-53035194 GCF_004010195.1 Chiloscyllium plagiosum
ACGTCCAGAAACCCTAGCCACTCTCCCCTACATCAAAGACATCTCGGAAATGACTGCCAGACTACTTAGACCCCTTGGCATCATGGTAGCTCACAAACCCACCAACACACTAAAACAGCAGCTAATGAACTTGAAAGACCCTATACAGACAGCAAGCAAAACTAATGTTATTTACAAAATACTATGCAAGAACTGTAACAAACACTACATTAGACAAACAGGCAGAAAACTAGCCACCAGGATACATGAACATCTACTAGCCACAAAACGACATGACCCTTTCTCATTAGTATCCTTACATACAGATAAGGAAGAACACCACTTTGACTGGGACAACACATGAATCTTAGGACAAGCCAAACAGAGACTTGCGCGAGAATTCCTAGAAGCATGGCATTCCAACCGGAACTCCATCAACAAACACATCAAGTTAGACCCCATCTACCACCCCCTGAGAAAAAGAACAGGAAATGACATCACCAACCCAAAGAAACCCAAACTTGTAAGTAGAAAGCAGGAATCATCAGCAGTGCTTCACCCTGAGGCCCACTGAAGATGTTACCTAGCTGAGTGACGAAATGTCTGGAAATGAACCTTCCAGCTCAGCGAGCAAGTCTACATCCAGAACTATATAACAGTACACTATATTACACTAGACTACACTATACCTAGAATGGTACACTGCGTTACAGTAGGGTATATTATATAATAGTACACTATGCTACGCTCAACTACACTATACCCACAGTGGTACACTGTGTTACAGTAAGGTATACGATATAACAGTACACTGTTACACTAGACTACTCTATACTCACAATGGTACACTGTGCTACACTAGGTATAGGGTAAAAACAATGACTGCAGATGCTGGAAACCAGATTCTGGATTAGTGGTGCTGGAAGAGCACAGCAGTTCAGGCAGCATCCAAGGATGAAGAGCTTTTGCCCGAAACGTCGATTTCGCTGCTCCTTGGATGCTGCCTGAACTGCTGTGCTCTTCCAGCACCACTATTCCAGAATACACTAGGGTACAGTATATAACAGTACAGTACTAGGCTACACTATACTCACAATGGTACACTGTGTTACACTAAGGTATACTATACGACAGTACAGTGTGTTACATGAGGCTACACTATACCCACAATGTTACACTGTTACACTAGGGCAAACTATATCAATGATGGTGCTAGGTATTCTATATCCTCAATGGTATACTATGTTATATAAGAGTACAGTATGCCCACAATGATACACTGTATGGACAATGGTACACTCCATTACACTGGACTATACCCACAATGATATACTGGGGCTCATTATACATAGTGATACATGAGGCATCACTACCCACAATGGTACAGGAAAATCATAGAATCCGTAGAATGTGGGAGCAGGCCATTCAGCCAAATGAGTCCACACTGACCTCCGACAGTATCCCAAGCAGATCTACCCCTCCCCCAGTCTCTTCAACCCTGCATTTCCCATGGCTAATCTACCTAGCCTGCACATCCCTGGATACTGTGGGTAATTTAGCATGGCCAATCCACTGTAACCTGCACATCTTTGGGCAGGAAACCAGAGCACCGGCAAGAAGCCCCCACAGACACAGGGAGAATGTGCAAATTCCACACTGAGGCTGAGGCTGGAATCGAACCTAGGTCCCTGGCGCTGTGAGGCAGCAGTGCTAACCACTGAGCCACCATGCTGACTTTGCCTTTATCCATGTTAGAAGATGCATTGGTCACTATCGAAATCAGCCTGATTTAGCTGCTTTGTTCCAACAGATTATTCAGCGACAGCTCGAGCAGGTAGAGGAGAAGCAGCGTCAGCTGGAGGAGAGAGGGGTGGCTGTCGAGAAAGCTCTTCGTGGAGAAGCAGGTAGCTGCCCCTTCTCTCTGTCTCTCTATCTGTCCACAAAGGACCAGGCCAGGCTGCTTGCTGAACTGATAAAAAACATATTAACATCCCACTGGTTAACAATGGACTGGATGCTGGCAATATCCCTCCCAATCGCAGGCAAACATTGTCCATTGTTGAGAAATGTTTCTTTCCAATCTGGCATTGAGGTGAAGCCATCAATCAGGGTCATTCTCTGACCTGTCCTGCATCACACCCCACCCCTCCAAGGGTCAACTCTGACTTGACCAGGGTCCATCTCTGATTGATCCAGGGTCCAATATTTGACCTGTCCAGGGGCCAATTACTGAAATATCCAGGGGTCAATCCTTGACCTGTGCGAGCATCACTCCCTCCCTCCAGGGGTCAATCCCTGACCTGTGCGAACGTCAATCCCTCCCTCCAGGGGTCAATCCCTGACCTGTGCGAGCGTCACTCACTCCCTCCAGGGGTCAATCCCTGACCTGAACAGTATCACTTATTCCCACCTGGCTAAGTGTCGTCTGTGAACGTTAGTTTGTAAGAGCGAAGTGTTTTATTTGAGGGTGGAGTGGTAAATGTGATGTTTTCTTCCAGCTCCTCTGTCCATTTAATTTCTCCTTCCAGTGTCCATTGTGGTGCAGAGTTCAGAGCTGGTGTTTCTAGTTGGCAGCATTATGCCCAGTGCTGCAGGAAATGGTAATATGGGAATCAAGGAATTTTGTTCAGCACCTTGTTCTTCTTATTCTGACAGGATCATTTCTCACCTCACCCGGTGAGGTGCTGACATTTCCTGGACATTTCCTGCCTAAGTGGTATTCGTCACATGAGTCTCAGCAGTTAATGTGAGCTGTTCAACCACAAAGGTATCATAGTGGTGCCCACACCAGAATGTCAGCTCGGTCTCTCCTGTCGAGCTGTGCATTCCATACACACACACACACACACACACACACACACACACACGCACACACACACGCACACACAAGTCGTGCTGTCCTCGAGTGACTTGGACGTGCAGCTTTGGGCTCCTCCTTCTGGTCAGGATTAAAGGTGCTTGGAAGGGATAAATGTTGGAGTGTTCAGGAGTGGATCTATCCCCGAACAGTTTACACTGATTACCAGCTTGTACACGGTCACCTATCTGCTACTTCACAAACGCTGTCATTCTGGGCCCCAAACTGTAATGGGTTTTCTGACTGGCCAGTTTTTCTTTTCCTGTCACTGTTTTCATTGTCTGCATGTTTCCTGTTTACTGAGGCAGCCCAGACAAAGCAGCATTTCAAAGTGTCC
>NC_057735.1:53035694-53036127 GCF_004010195.1 Chiloscyllium plagiosum
AACTCAATAAGGTTTGTGAGGCACGGCCTACCCTTCACAAAACCATGCTGACGATCCCTAATCAAATTATTCTTTTTTAGATGATTATAAATCCTATCTCTTATAACCTTTTCCAGCACTTTACCAACAACTGAAGTGAGGCTCTATAATTACCAGGAGAAAGTGAGGTCTGCAGATGCTGGAGATCAGAGCTGGAAATGTGTTGCTGGAAAAGCGCAGCAGGTCAGGCAGCATCCAGGGAACAGGAGAATCGACGTTTCGGGCATAAGCCCTTCTTCAGGAATGGGGAAAGTTTGTCCAGCAGGCTAAGATAAAAGGTAGGGAGGAGGAACTTGGGAGAGGGGCGTCGGAAATGTGATAGGTGGAAAGAGGTCAAGGTGAGGGTGAAAGGTCAGACTGGGGTGGGGGCGGAGAGGGCGGGAAGAAGATTGCA